>NW_011494817.1:534054-583820 GCF_000754665.1 Bison bison bison | reverse complement strand
AATCTTGATTCCAGCTTGTGCTTCATCCAGTCTAGCCTTTCTCATGATGTACTCTGCATATAAGTTAAATAAGCAGGGCGACAATATACAGCCTTGACATACTCCTTTCCCAATTTGGAACCAGTCTATTGTTCCATGTTTGGTTCTCACTGTTGCATATAGATTTCTCATGAGGCATGTAAGGTGGTCTGGTATTCCTATCTCTTTGAGTGTGTATTGTAAGTGCCTGCAAACTTCCTGATGTCAGAATCCTTTGGTCTTGTAGATGTCCAGGTAGATCAGGTCATGATGTTCCTGTAAACCTCCAGCAAGACAAATGTTATTCTCTCTTCTCCAACTTTTTATCTCTATATGAATGGAAGAGTGTTATACCTTTAAAGGTCAGAGCTTGAAAATGGGCTATCTTGTGTATTTCAGGCAATAGGCAACATTCTTTTACAAAGGGTGCAGAGTCAGCATGACTAAGCCCAGGCAAGGTTAAAGAAAAAGAAACAGATTTAATACAGATTCAGATTTGTTCTTCCCTATTACAATCTTTTGGCAGATTGGGATTTGTATGCATGGTAAGGTGGATATAATGTCTTAAAGCATGTAAAATGCTTTTACTTATATGTTTTCACTGGTTTCTATATACCAAGTAGATATTTTAATGTATAGTATCTATAGAGATGGGGCTTCCCTGGTAGCTCAGCTGGTAAAAATCTGCTTGGGAAGATCCCCTGGAGAAGGGATAGGCTACCCACTCCAGTATTGATGGGCTTCTCTGGTGGCTCAGGTGGTAAAGAATCCACCCGCAATGTGGGAGACCTGGGTTTGATCCCTGGGCTGGGAAAATCCCCTGGAGGAGGGCTTGGCAACCAACTTCAGTATTCTTGCCTGGAGAATCCCCATGGACAAAGGAGCCTGTTGGGCTACAGTCTATGGGGTCACAACGAGTCAGACACGACCGAGTGACTAAGCACAGCACAGCACACCTACAGAGATATTGATATAAGGATATATATAACTTATAGATTCATTAGCCTGTGTATAAGTACTTCCTAGTGTATGTACTCCATCTGGTTATATATATAATATCTGGTTAATATATAATATATACGGTGCCTATTTTAAGTATATTTCTATTTCTATATCACATATCGTGGGCTTCCCAGGTGGCACTCCTGCCAATGCACGAGACATAATAGACACAGGTTTGTTCCCTGGGGCAGGAAGATCCCCTGGAGGAGGGCATGGCAGCCCACTCCACCTGGAGAATCCCATGGACTCCTCCATGGAGAATCACCTGGAGGAGCCTGGTGGGCCGAAGTTCATGGGGTTGCAAAGAGTCAGACATGACTGAGGCACTTGGCACTCATGCATATCACATATAGTATTTACAAAAATATGATTTCTACTGACTATAAGGTAACTCTTCAATATAATATATTGGACATGTGGTGTCTATGCTAATATATAATAGTATTTAATTATGTAGCATACATATTTTCACATGCACACAAAACTGTTTCTTCTCAAATAAGTAATTGACAATTTCCCTGAATCCACTTATGTTGTAAAATTTCAAAGGATGTTCTAGATAGAAACACTGTGCCTATAGCCTGAGTTAATGCGCCTCTTTTTGAAGTTGACTTTTTCATGAGCTTTTATTTGACTAAATTATGCACATCATAATGCATATTTTGCAATCAATTATTCACCGGTGCTTTAACTTACTCAAGCTAAATTACTACCTTGTGTGAAAGAAGAATTGCTGTTTTGAACCTCTTCATTACTGTCTAAGCCAGAAATTTTCATCATTTTTCTGTAAACCTGCAATCAGCTGGGAGCCCATTCACTTTAGAGTTTTTGGCAACAGTTCATCCTCCTCTCTGATTTAAGACCCAGTGCACATTTCTAAGCAGAATCATGGGCCTGGAACAAAATGCACTTCATCTTTCCTGCAAATTAGGTGTTATTATCCCCATTCAACAGATGAACATGTTGAGATTGGTACTATGTTAGCAGAGTCAAGATTTAAAATCCAGATATTCTCTACTTAAGTCATACACCATTCACAGGGACACACTGCCTACCATGGAAAGCTGAAAAGATGAGAGTACTCAGAGGCTTTACTGATGGCTGGACCGGACCAGTGGAACTCTTTCATGTCTTGTGAAACAGATTTTACATCGAAACTAACTTTCCATGCTGCTTTCTATCCGTGCTAACAGCACCATACCTTTCGTTCACTCAGGCTTAAAATGCCAGCATCCTTGGCCAGCCTCCCCGTCTCCCTTTCTGTCGTGAAACTCTGACTGCCCCCTTGAGGAAGGTCTCCTGTCCCCTATCCCCTCACGCCTGCGTGTCCACCACGGTGTCCTTGGCTTCCTTTCTTACTGAGATGCTGCCAGTGGCTTTCCACTGTCTTCAGGATCAAGGCTGCGGATCTGGCCCCAAGCTGCCTTTGCCTCCCTCCTCCGCCCTCCCCCGCCCTCCCCGTGGCCACAAGAATGGCCACTTGTGGGGGGAATTCAGAGCCGAGCATGAGGCTTAGACCTTTCCTGTGCATCAAATTCAATTTCCACACGACCACACGATGTGGACGCTAGAGCTGGGAGCAGAAGCAAGCCTGTCCCCGACTCTAAAGGCCCTGCCCTCCGCCACTGCACACACTCTCAGAGCTTGGGAGTTCTCCTCTCACCCTGCTTGTCCCTGCCACTGTGCCTTTGCCCTTGTTCAGATTCTCATCCAAATTCTTTCTCCCTCTCAAACCCGCAAAATCCCATCCATACTCCAAGCCTGCATTATTCACTGTTATATTCATTTAATGCTGCTGCTGCTGCTAAGTCGCTTCAGTCCTGTCCGACTCTGTGCGACTCCATAGACAGCAGCCCACCAGGCTCCCCCGTCCCTGGGATTCTCCAGGCAAGAACACTGGAGTGGGTTGCCATTTTCTTCTCCAACGCGTGAAAGTGAAGAGTGAGAGTGAAGTTGCTCAGTCGTGTCCGACTCTTTGCAATGCCATGGACAGCAGCCTATCAGGCTCCTCCGCCCCTGGGATTTTCCAGGCAAGAGTACTGGAGTGGGGTGCCATTGCCTTCTCCGATATTCATTTAATAAACATCATTTTTTCCCTTAAAATACTTTATTGTGAAATACTCAAAGAATATTTTTTTCCTTTTTACAAAGTATTTCTTTACCAAAAAAATATATATGTTACATATGGTTCATAGCTTTGTAAGAACATGCGTTGATATATTTTCATTAAAAAGTAAAATATAACAGATGTGATTAATTCCCCTTTAAATCCAAAAAGTATCCTGAATTTGATTTGTATTATTGCCAGGCATATTTATGTGAACTGATTATGTAAGTCAGCATAATGGATAACATAAAATGAGTTTTGCACATATTCAAACTAAATGCCATTTTTCAACTTTCTTTGTTTTCACCAAACATTAGATCTTTGAAATACATCTTCTAATACATGGAACATTGGCATATCCATATAATTTTAATATGACTTCGTATGCAGTATCTTAACTTTGTCTTTCTATTTTTCTGGTAATGGGTACTTAGGTTGCATTCAATATTGTGTTTTTGCAAATGATGCTGCAGTGAATATTCTTATGCAAGTATCACATTACACATGTGTGAATGGTTCTAATCTAAAATATAGACCTAGAGGAATGACTTTGTTGAAGAATATACACCACTGTTAACTCCTGTGTGTGTGTATTAGTCACTCAGTCGTATTTGACTATATGTGACCCATGACTGTAACCTGCCAGGCTCCTCTGTCCATGGAATTCTCCAGGCAAAAATACTGGAGTGGGTTGCCATTTCCTCCTCCGAAGGATCTTCCCTACCCAGGGATAAAACCCGGGTCTCCAGCATGGTAGGTAGATCCTTTATCATCTGAGCCATCAGGGAAGCCCTACTGTTAACTCCTAGATATTGCCAAATCCAAAGTGGTATACATTTTTATACACCCACTAGTAAAGTTTGAGAGCTCCCATTATTCCGTATTCTTGCCACCGCTTTGTATGTTTAGTCTTTTAATATTTGCCAATCTGTTGGAGTAACATGGTATAACTTCATGGTTTCCTTTGTCCTTCCCTGACTATTATTGCTTATCAGACATTGGTTCTTCTCTTTAAGAAATGTTCTATCCCTTTTACTAATTTCCTTCTGGTTGTTTGTCTTTCAAAAATTTTTACTTACAGTCATTACATATGCATTTAAATATTAATTCTTGGTTATATGCATTATAAATATTTTCTCCAAATCTGTGGTTTATCTTTCACTTTGTAGGTCTTGGCCACATAGAATTTAAATTTTAATGGAGTCAAATTTATCATTATTTTAAATGTTCTGTTCTAGTGGTTTATCAAGAAATTATATCTTGTACCCCAAGAGTTCTATTTATTATGTTTGGCTTTTCATTATGTCCTCAGTCCACCTGGAAGTCATTTGTACAGAGGGCAAAAAGTAGAGTTCTAATTTCATGTCTTTCCAGTTTGTTGACTTCCTTTCCAGTGTTTTCATAGCCATTTATTAAATAATCTATTTTCTTCCCACTGCTTTGTAGGCAACCTATGTTATAATCGAAGTTTTCATACATGATGGGTCTGTTTCTGTGCTCTTTATTCTCCTAAAGTCATCTATTTATCTTTCCGTACATGTCACAGTTACATATATATATGCTAATGCTAAGTCACTTCAGTCGTGTCCGACTCTGTGCGACCCCATAGACGGCAACCCACCAGGCTCCCCCGTCCCTGGGATTCTCCAGGCAAGAACACTGGAGTGGGTTGTCATTTCCTTCTCCAATGCATGAAAGTGAAAAGTAAAAGTGAAGTCACTCAGTCGTGTCTGACCCTCAGCGACCCCATGAACTGCAGCCTACCAGGCTCCTCCGTCCATGGGATTTTCCAGGCAAGAGTACTGGAGTGGGGTGCCATATATATCCACATACATAAGCAAGACCCATCACATTTGCCGTGACTGATCTTTACATTTATTCTTCCTTATATTTACTGACTTGATTTCAAAGAACTCAATCCTTTGTATGTCTTTACTGAAATTGTACTTAATGTTCTAATTTAATTTTAAGAATATTCAATTCATAATACTGTCTCCCTACCCATGAATATGATCAATTCAGTTCAGTTCAGTCACTCAGTCGTGTCTGACTCTGCGACCCCATGGCTGCAGCACGCCAGGCTTCCCAGTCCATCACCAACTCCCGGAGCTTGCTCAAACTCATGTCCATTGCATCAGTGATGCCATCCAACCATCTCATCCTCTGTCACCCCCTTCTCCTCCTGCCTTCAACCTTTCCCAGCATCAGGGTCTTTTTCAGTTAGTCAGTTCTTCTACCATCAGGTGGCCAAAGTATTGGAGCTTCAGCTTCAGCATCAGTCCTTCCAATGAATATTCCTTTAGGACTGACTGGTTGGATCTCCTTGCAGTGCAAGGGACTCTCAAGAGTCTCCTCCAACCCCACAGTTCAAAAGGATCAATTCTTCAGTGCTTTCTCTCTAAATTTAATATGGCTTATTTTTGTCTATTTCATGAATGCCATACTTTTTTTTTAAGAGCCTTACAAATGTTTTTTAGATAGAATCCTAGATTTTTTAAAAATAGTTTTGGTTGTTTCACAGATTATATGTTTTGTTTATTTGTTGTGATGTGTTTAAAATCCAATTAATGTCATATAATTGTATGTTTATAATTTTTACTAAATTCTTTTCTATTAAAATCTTTTTTAAAAATTTCTCATGTTTCCAAAAGTAAGAGAACCAAATTATTAATGACATATTACTTCATAAATAAGAGTGTTTCTTCTTCTAACCTCTGGGGAAAACTGTATATGAGTTTGAGATTGAATCTTTGGGAAAACTCACTGAAAAATGCATCTAGATCTGGTGCATTTTGAAAGGAAGATGATTGGAGAATTTTTTAAAACTTACATATTTTCTTTAATTATCAGAGGTCTATTTTGGTTTTCTATTTATCATTAAATATATTTAATATTAATATTTTTATGACATTACCCATTACATCCAAATTTCCAAGTTATTGTGCTAAATTGTTAATACCTTTTCTAACGATTTTTTAAAATATCTAAATATCTTTCCTTTTTTTCTTGATCAATCTTGACAGTTTTAACCATTTTATTTGTCTTTAAAGCTTTTGGGTTTCTTGACATGCTCTATTTTATGTCATTAATTCTTCAGTTTAGTTTGTTGGATATTTTCCAGCTTATTTAATTTTTAGGTTTTTTTCTTTTATATGAAGTGTTTCAGTGATTTTCTTAGAATGTTTTTCTGCAATCAGTTTTGATGTATAATATCTCTAAATGTAACAGTTTTACATATAGTATATGTATTCATATATATTTTGATAGCATTTTCATTTCCATCTAAATATTTTTAAATTCTATGATTCCTTCTTTAATCTACATATTTCTTAGCAATATGTATTTTAAAAACTCAATTGTATTGGCAATGGTTTTTAATTTGTTGTTGTTTAGTTGCTAATTTGTGTCTAACTCTTTTTGTGACCCCATGGACTCTAGTCCTCAGGCTCCTCTGTCCATGAGATTTCCCAGGCAAGAATACTGGAATGGGTTACCATTTCTTTCTCCAGGGGGTCTTCCTGACCCAGGGATCAAACCCATGCCTCCTGTATTGGCAGGCAGATAGTTACCAGTGCGCCAGCAGGGAAGCCCAGTTTTTAATTATTGACTTTTAATTTAATCATGTCATATAACATGGTCTATATTAACCCCTCTATACCTCAAGTTCCTTATCTACAAAGCGAAGTGCTAATATCTACTGTATAAAAGTATTACTTTAAAGTAGTACAAAGTTATTATAAAACAACATATGTCTATGAAGTTATGGCTATTGAATATATTGACCCATATTAAGCAATTAGAACAGTATATGACAGTAAAATCTTAATAAATGTTACCTGTTACTACCAATTATGAGAGAAATCTAGTATGATGATGGATTTATCAAATTTTATATCTCACTCATATATATATATACATATATATAATGTATGTGTATTAAAATGTAAGTAAAATATATTAAATACATGTATAATATTTTATACACAACACACTTTGTATTTTTAAATTAGATATGCTCATAAGGAATGATTCATCATTCCTTATCCTGAATATTCCCTCTTTGCTATAACAGATTTTGTCTGGCATTTATATGGTTGTATCAGCTTTCTTTCAGGTAGTATGGTCATCCATCTCCCTCAGTATCTGCAGGGTTTTGGTTCCAGGACTCACCATGGATACCGATACCTGCAGATGGCCAAGTCCCTTACATAAAATGCTATAGTACAGTCAGCTCCATGAATCCACACATGCAGAGCCCTCAGATACAGGGGATGGTATTTTTATGGTTTAAGTTTTCCATCATTTAAATTTCATTTTCTTTTGTATCCTTATGAGTTAGATGAGTCTCCTGTAAGCTATAAGTAGTAGCTTTTCTTTAATTTCACTCTGATAATCTATATTGTTTAACTGTTAATTTAAATCCTTTAAATTGTAGTGTTACCACTGTATACTTGTAATTATACCATCTTATTTTGTGTCTTATTTACTTACTGTTTCTTCTTAATCTCCTATTGCATAGATTACATTTACTTTATTCCTCTCTTTTTCTCAATGTTTGAATGTTAGACAATCTTCTTCTCTATTTGACATGCGTGCTTGGGTGCTAAGTCGCTTCAGTGGTGTCTGACTCTTTGCTACCCAATGGACGGTAACCACCAGGCTCCTCTATCCTGGAGCGTGTTGCCAATGCCCTCCTCCAGTGGATCTTCCTGACCCAGGGATTGAACCCTTGTCTCTTCTGTCTCCTGCATCGGCAGGCGGGTTCTTTACCACTGTGCCACCCAGGAAGACCTCCTCCACCGGAAGACAGAGGAGGCTGGCAGCTTAATGTTTGTGTTGTGCATGCCCACACTTATTCCTCATTATTCACTATTCCTCATTCTGGGTTCAATTTCTTTCTTCCTGAAGTACATTTTGTAAATTCACTTAAAAGAAGTAAATTTTGTAGACTCATTTCCAACAATAATCTATTCATGGGGAGCCACTTCCGTTTTTATTTGAAAAAGGATTTATTTTGACCTCACATTGAACTGTAGAGTTTTGCATTGACAGTTATTCATCTCAGCACTTTGAAAATCTTTTCCATTGTATTTTGATTTCTATCACTGTTGTTGAAAAGATGGCTGATGGACAATTCTTTTCTTTCTTAAGTAAATTGTATTTTTCTCTGATTGCATTTAGGGTTTTTTCCTCTAGGTATTTCTCAGTTTTACAATGATGTGTCAAGGTGAAGCTTACTTTTTATGAATTTTGCTTGCAATGTGCTTACGTTTTCTGAGAAGTCATCTATTTCATAAATCCTGGACAAAGTCTTTACTATAATGTAAAGTATTTTCTCTTTCTTGTTCTCACTGTACTTTCTTTCTGAAGCTCCTAATAAACGTATAGTGAATTTTCTTATTCCATCCATGATGTCATTGAACTTCTCTTTTATTTTTCATTTCTAATTCTCTTTTCATCTGAGTTTACTATACTGTTGAATGCATATAATAGGTTTTTAATTTCATTGACTATATTTTTAATTTCTAGAATTTGTATTTGATTATTTTCAAAACAGTGTATTATTTTATGATGTCCTGTTCTTTTATTATATGTTAATATATTTACTTATGTAGACATTTAAAGTATGTATTTTAGCTAAAGAAACTACATGAGCCTTGAATCTTACTTGATAAAATTGTTTCCCAGGGGGATACAGGTTAACAATTCTGATAGCACCATATGTATGCCCACCAGATATGGATAACTATTTGAAAGGAGGAGACGAGAGTGATCTCTGTGGCAATGGATTAGAGGTGGAGGCATCAATGTGAGCGCATTGTTAGCTTTATGTGGTTGCAGAGATTAACATATAAATATTTGTTGGTAGTGTCTGCGCACAGGTAAGTGTACATGCATTTCTTTGTTCTGTTAACTGAAAAATCTAGAAGCAAAGACGGCCCCAGAGTAATGAACCCACCTAGCATCAAGATCTTGATTTCTAGTGTCATTTGCAACTGAAGAAACCAAGGCTTCTCAGAGAAAGGGCTGATTCTAGGACTGGGACAGGAAAAACATAAGAAATACTGGAGCATTTGTAGTACCAAAAATGAAGAACTTGCTTTAAGAAAATTAAGAGACCCACAATGATAGGAGTATGCCAAAGGGACACAGAGTCAGCTGAAAGAGCTTCCAATTGCCAAAGCTAAAAGAATTAGAGCAAAAGAAGAAATAAAACCATATTTGTTTATAACATAAATTATAGAATAAAATAAAAATATCTGTGAGTCAAGACTGATATAATTTAATGAATAAATAAGTAAATGAGGGAGAACAAATTTTCCATGCAAAAGAGTGATCTGCTCTTATAGGGGTAGAATGTAACTTTTCACTTCTTAATGTGCTCTGTATACAATTATATTCTTCTAAAGAGGAGAGCATGAAAAGGAGAAAAAAAAGAGTTTTACAATTTTCCAGTTGGAAAAACCCGACACACACTGTCTCAGCCAAGTGATCAAGGTCAACATCACCACTGATGATATGTAAGATATTGTTAGTAGAGGATATAGTATACAGTCTATGGGAATTCTCTATAGTATACTCACAATTTTTATATATTCTAAAATTGTTCTTAAATTTCAAATTGTATCTATAGAATATGTATTTTATAGCTTCTATTGCAGTATGTCATTATCTAAAGGGTTTAGGTGTCTAATGTCATTTTTTGAGTGTTTTTTCATTCTTATTCATATTTGACTTTTTCCCTCATAGTTTCACATTTTTTTATTATAAATTAATCTTCAGTAAGACTTTATCTTGGGGACGTCTTCATAGCCTGCACTGAAATACTGTCTGTACAGAATATGTTTTTTATTGCCTCTTCTAGGCACCTGAGGGTCATCACTGACCAATTCCACATCAATTTCTCAGACCTCTTCAACCCACAGAAGATTTAGGGTTGTTATTGTAAATTCTCAGGGACACTTTTTTGCTACCCCAAATGGAGGCTTTGTTGAGGGTTTTTTTTCTTTTTTCTTTTTTTAAATCCACCTTTTCAGTTAAAGTGTGGCAGAGCTTTGATGACCTGAGATGAATGGAGGTAGAGGGCAGGGAGAGGTCTCAGTTTTAACAGCCTGCCTCCTATGCCTGAAAGTTTCATCTTCTTTTCTAAGCCCTTCTGTTACCAAGCTTGATTATCTGCTTGGTTCAGATTACCACACCCTGGGCTTCTGGGCTCACCTACTTAACCTCTTTCACTTTCCTCTTCATTTATGGCCCCATGCAATTTCTCCTGTTTATGAATTCAGCTATGTAGTTAAAATGCTCTTTGTTATATATAGTTCAGAATCTCTAGGTATTTGAATGCAGAGATTTATAGTTACCTAGTCTGAAATTTGAGGAGAAGGAAATGGCAACCTACTCCAGTACTCTTGCCTGGAGAGTCCCGTGGACGGGGAGCCTGGTAGGCTGCTGTCTATGGGGTCGCACAGAGTTGGACACGACTGAAGCGATTTAGCAGCAGCAGCAGTCTGAAATTTGAATGTGTATCTTGCCCAAGCCACATAGTCAATAAAGAGCTTTTAAAGAGGCTTCCTTACATTTTACTACACTCACATTCTTTTTCCACCTGTCAGGTAAAAATAATAAACATTTGTGATTGAATTATCACTAAAAATAATTGACAAATACATCAGTTAATAATTCCAGTTCACAGAAATAGGTTGAATGATGCAGTAGACTAAATTCTGTCCCCACAGAATCTCTGTCCGTGCAAAACCTGAGAATGTGACCTAATTTGTAGATAGGATCTTTGCAGATGTCATTATGTCAAGATGAGGTCATATTGGATTTTTGTTCAGTTGCTAAGTTGTATGCAACTCTTTGAGACCCCATGAACTGCATCATGCTAGGATTCCCTACCCTTTACTATCTCCCTAATTATGCTCAAACTCATGTCTGTTGAGTTGATGATGCTATTTAACCATCTCATCCTCCACTGCCCCCTTCTCTTTTGCCCTCAATCTTTCCCAGCATCAGGGCCTTTTCGGGTGAGTCAGCTCTTCACATCAGGTGGCCAAAGTATCAGAGCTTAGAGCTCTAATCCAATGACTGGTGTCTTTGTCCAGACCAAATCCAATGACTGGTGTCTTTCTAAGAAGACACTTAGAGAAAGGAGATGCATGTAGAGCCTGAGATTGGAGTCACACTGCCACAAGGCTCCAGAGCAGGAAAAGGCACGGAAAGGTTCTCCCTAAAGCCTGCAGAGTGACAACGATTCTGCCAACACCTTGATTTCAGACTTCTAGCCTCTAGAACTGTGGGAGAATAAGTTTCTGTTGTTTTAAGCTACTAAGTTTGTGGTCATTTGTTATGGCAGCCCTAGGAAATTAATACAAGTGGATTTATTAAATGTCTAACTAAATCAAGCTGCAGAGTTTCTTAGTAATTCTCCCAGAGGCTCTTCAAAACATATCTGATCCCTGTGTTTCAGTACGGTTCTCATTTTCTTTCATTTCTCACCAGTTACTGACAGTTGTTCTTTGATTACATCTGCAAGTCCTTCAGTGCACTGGGATATGATTTATCCGTCTGTCTCGAGGAAGGGCACTACCACCTACCAATTACTCAGACCAGATATCTGCATGTCGTCCTTGCCGCCTTTTTCTCCTTCACTGCATACATTTAATCAATAACCAAGTTCTGCATTACCTTCCTATCTCTTAAATCCATGTTCCCACAGTTCCAATGTCACTTCTCTAGTCTAGGTCACCATGATTTCTGTGCCAGGGTTCTACCTCTGTACCCCTGTTTTATATATTTGTTTATCCACCCACCAATAAATACTAAATAGTCACTATGAGACAAGCACTTTGCAAGGCACTCTGAACACAAAAGTAAATTGAAAAAAGACTGGGCCCCTGCTTGATAACATAGCATAGGGAGTAGACATTAATCAAATAATCTCACAGATTAAAGTAAAACTATCTCAATAGCAAAAGCACTGAAAGAGAGGTTTCATAGTGTTGGGAATGAGGCCTTTTGAAGAGTCTGCTTTCTCCCTCTAGATTGGAAGTCAAAGGAAATATTTGTGAGACCTAAAAAGGATGGTAAAAAGGAATGGTTGAATTTATATGAGTTATCTACATTTATGATGCAGCTCCAGTGTTTTTCTAGCTGCTGCTGCTGCTTCTGCTAAGTCGTTTCAGTCGTGTCCAACTCTGTGCGACCCCATAGACAGCAGCCCACCAGGCTCCCCTGTCCCTGGGATTCTCCAGGCAAGAACACTGGAGTGGGTTACCATTTCCTTTTCCAATGCAGGAAAGTGAAAAGTGAAAGTGATGTCGCTCAGTCATGTCTGACTCTTCGCGACCTCATGGACTGCAGCCTACCAAGCTCCTTCGTCCATGGGATTTTCCAGGCAAGAGTACTGGAGTGGGGTGCCATTGCCTTCTCCAGTGTTTTTCTAGATTTATACTGTATTCTATAATAAACATAGTTTTAATAATTATTTTAAAACCCACAATCAGTAGGATATTTGAAATAATCTTGGATGCACTACTTTACCTTATTTGGGATATATTGAGATGAACACAGCAAGCTGGCTCACCCATTATCGCAAATGTGACAGTGCTTTTTAATGCCTGTTTACGTCAGTTTCTCCCTGTAGGCTGAAAGCATCTGGCAGACTGGGGTATGCCTTGCTCACTTGTTCAGTCGCTATGTCCTGTCCAACTCTGTGATCCTATGGACTGCAGCACGCCAGGCTCCTCTGTCCTCCACCATCTCCCAGAGTCTGTTCAAACTCATGACCATTGAGTCGGTGATGCCATCCAACCATCTCATCCTCTGTCATCCCCTTCTCCTCCCTTCAATCTTTCCCACCATCAGGGTTTTTCCAGTGAGTCAGCTCTTTGAATCAGGTGGCCAAAGTATAGGGACTTCAGCTTTAACAAAAACCTTCCACTGGATATTCAGGGTTTGATCTCCTTTAGGATGGACTGGTTGGATCTCCTTGAGGTCCCAGGGACTCTCAAGAGTCTTCTCCAACACCACAGTTCAGAAGCATCAGTACTTGGGTGCTCAGTGTTCCTTGTGATCCAGCTCTCACATCCACACATGACTACTGGGAAAATCACAGCTTTCACTATTATGGACCTTTGTCAGCAAAGAGTTGTCTCTGCTTTTTAAATACACTGTTTAGGTTTGTCATAGCTTTCCCTCCAAGGAGCAAGTGTCTTTTAGTTTCATGGCTGCAGTCAACATCTGCAGTGATTTTGAAGCCCAAGAAAATGAAATCTGTCACTGTTTCCACCTTTTCCCCATCTATTTGCCATGAAGTGATGGGATTGGATGCCATGATCTTAGCTTTTGGAATGCTGAATTTCAAGTCAGCTTTTTCACTCTCCTGTTTCACTTTCATCAAAAGGCTCTTTAGTTCCTTTTTGCTTTCTGCCATTAATGTGGTATCATCTGCACATCCGCATATCTTAGGTTGTTGATTTCTCTCCCAACAATCTTGATTCCAACTTGTGATTCTAGAGCCCAGAATTCCACATGACGTACTCTGCATTGAAGTTAAATAAGCATGGCGACAATATACAGCCTTGTGATACTCCTCTCCCCATTTTGAACTAGTCTGTTGTTCCATGTCCAATTCTATTACTTCTTGGCCTGCATATAGGTTTCTCAGGAGACAGGTAAGATGGTCTGGATAACTACCATGCTCCAAAACAATAAAACTCTGCTGACAGTACCGAGGAGACCCAAAACAGCTTTAAAATATTTCTGAATGAATGGGTAGGCTGAAAATAACAGTGAGACCTGTGGACTCCTTTTCGATAGTTTATTGAATGTGAATGTCCTGACAATTATAGAAGGGAAAAAAAACAGCAGCAAAATATTGGATCTCTACCAAAGATATGCTTTCAAAAGAGGGTTTTTTAAACCTTCGGCATTGTTTAATTTCATTCATGGATGAGCAAGAGAACTAAGAATCTCAGACTCACTTACTCCCACTCTAAAATATAGCTTGATAAATTTGTCCAAATGATTCTTTAATGTGAAACCCTCCACACAGTGTGCAAACAGTGCCAATTATTTCCTGAACAGCAACAAGTCAATGAACCAAACTAAGTGCCTTTTCTTATCCCCTAATTAAAATTCTTCCCAGGGATTTAAGTTCCTAAGCACAACATTAAAATATTATGCTATAATTCAAGGTCATGTTTGTGCTGAATAAATTAGCTTCATTCAAGTGTCACACTGAATATGAATATCGAGTACATGAACATTTGCTCTTAGTGCTTGGAAGGTCCGTGGGATTGCTGAGTAATCTTTGGATATTAGCATGAAACACCTCTTCAGAGGAAGAAAGACACTGTCCCTTGCCTATCCTTGAGTTACAGAGTAAACTGTTATGTTTTTTTTTTTCTTTTTCCATTAGTGATTATTTGAAACACGAAGAATGAAGTACTGCTTATTAAGACTATAGTAAATAAGAACAAATGCTAGAGTGAAGTAGGGCTTAGCATTGAAAGGGATTCTAAAATATTACAGGCTTGCAGATTGGTTGCACAGACATTAATTTTGATCTGAAATGTGATGGATAGTCTTCATTAGACATGTATTGTTTGGATACATCTCTCATACTTTAGTAGTTTGTATTTAACATGGACCATTCAACCCCTTTAGGTCATAAGAAAATATGTGTAAATCCCACACACCGATCAATCTTATGTTTGTTCAGAAATATTAATGTAATTTATAATGTTGAGGATCCTCAGTCTTTGAAGAAAGCGAAGTCAGAAGATAAATGCGGGTACATATAGCTGTATCCTTTATTGGGGTTGTGGAGTGCTGCCTCCACTTCAGTGCGTAGGTCTGCCACTCCATTGAGCCCGTTAAAACATGTGTCTGTAAAAGGTAACAGTTCATTTCTTCTGAGTAATAAAAACAGGTCAGCCTTCCCTCTGAGCATCCGCCCTGCCAGTTCAAGCCATGGGTTCATGATGGGCAGAGGTTTGTGTGCCAATGTCACCCGACTAGTAATATCTGATGTGTGCACTGTTTTGAAATGTGCCATAACTTATTTTTGATGTCTATTTTTATGTGGGGAGAATATAGCACCAAGCGTATGCATAACTGTCTGGGCCTAAAGATAAATATTAAACCTTCATAAGTGCATCCCACGTGGCCTAGTTGTTCAGGTTTCTAGTTTACTCTCCCAAACTTATCAACCAAGGGAAAAAATCTTTCCAGGGAAAGATCCAGGAAATTACAAGCACAGTCATTCTTTGCCAGGTCTCTACCATGAGGTTTCCTCGTCTTAAAGTCAGGATTGGTTCCAGAAACTCAAAGTGAAAATATTTCTAGCATCTCACTGGGATAAGTGAGAGTTACAGAGTGCATGAGAAAGCTTAGGTTCCTCTCACTTAAAATGAGCCTGAGTTGTTTTATTTGACTACAAAGGGACTTTGTTAGATCAAAGAGTCTCACAACCAATATTCCAGTTATATCATTTCAAGCTTTATCTCCTGCAGCCTAAAGCTACCCTCAGAGCAGAGGAAAGGAGGATCCACGTGAGAGCATATCTGTTAGAGGATCTGTCAGAAGCACTAGGCAGCTTGGCCTCCTGCGTCATGCAGATGGTTTGCTCAGGCAGGCTTGAGCCCAGTAACAGAGAGCTTCCCTGTGCAGAAGAGCACCATATTTTGGTACAGTTTTCAAATGCAGGCAGAAAGTCTCAGGTTGGACTCCTTTTAAAACTGCAGGATTTAGCTTCTAGAGTCTTATTTCTTTTTGTCCCAAATATGAGCTTCTGTGGCATCAGTTGCCCTAAACCTTACTTGACATGAAAAGCAGTCAAGACAAGAGGACTATTTTTTTAAAGCAATTTAAGATAACTTTCAGGCTTTCCGTGGTGGATTGGTGGTAAAGAATCCATGTGCAACGCAGGAGACTCGAGTTCGATCCCTGGGTCAGGAGGGTCCTCTGGAAGAGAAAATGCTAATCCACTCCAGTACTCTTGCCTGGAGAATACCATGGATAGAGGAACCTGGAGGGCTACAGTCCATGGAGTTGCAGAAGAGTCAGATAGGAGTTAGCAACTAAAACAAACAGCAAAACAGCTTTCAAATACAATTCCACAGGGGGAACGATGTGCAAGTATGTCCAAGCTTTTTGAAAATAGCTATAAAAAGAGAATTTTATATCTTGGTTTATATTTTGCATACATCTGGGAGAGGAATTAAAAGGCATACCAAGCCTGGCACTCAGTGAGGGAAACAGAGGCCCATGTGAGATCTTTCCCTGTGTCACTGTGGTGACCTTCACGGACGGTAGCACATAGCCTTAGGTTCCCTTCCTCTGTTGGCTCTTGAGATGGCAGAGCCCACGTCCTTGGATTGTCTGACATTATACCACAGAGTCCCTAGTGAGAGTCCAAAGGGCAGGATCCACCTCGGCCCTAGTATATACTGCATGCTCGCTCTGCAAAACACTCATGACATAGTAACAGTCTTCTTGGGAACTAAGCTGGGACTCATTCTTTTTTTTAAGTCTTGATTGAATTTGCTACCACATTGCTTCTGTTTTGGGTTTTGGGTTTTTTTTGCCACAAGACATGTGGGATCCTAGCTCCTGGACCAGGGATTGAGCCCACACTCCTGCACTGGAAGGCAAAGTCTTACCCACTGGACGGGCTGGGAAGTCTGAGCTGGGATTTCAAACAGTGTCTGTCTAAGAATAAGTGAAGAAGGAATGTTGATTTAATGTCCCAAATCAGGAAAACTTAGAAGGAAATATTTCAGCACTGTCACAGACTCCAATTTGCTAAAGATAATTAAGAGGGAAAATTCAACATTATGATGGGTAAGCAGCATTGAAACAAATCCATCCAAAGAAATACATAAATGTAAACAAAGAACGCAGTGTACACAAGGCAATGTTTTGCTGGCTGAATTTTTTTATGACATTCATGGAGTGGAAATAAAGTAATAAAAACGTTCCCTCAAAATATGTTGATTTTTGAGGCAGCATTACTAAAATTTTGGTTAAAAATATCTGTATTTAACTCAACTTGTTGACATCTAAATCAAGCTTTGTAGTATATCTATGTTTCCCAAAACAGGTGCCAATACAAATTCAGTTTGGTTCAACTTGATATAGCCGTGGGAACAGCTTATAAGCTTAAGTACTAAATCGGGCCCTTGGGATATACAAAGGTTCTCGGAGTCTGGGATGAGAAAACAAAGATACAGATCCAGAATTACTAACATTTATTGAGAACCTACTATGTGTTCTATACTGCTCTGGTTTTTTATCTACTGTTCTAGTTTTTTATCAAATATTCTAATTCTCAATGCATCGGTTTTGTTTTTTAGTCATGTGTGCTACAAGAGAGGTGCCAAGAGCCAACTAAGAAACTGTTAGCTGAGAAAGGCACTGCTGCTGCTGCTGCTGCTAAGTCACTTCAGTCGTGTCCGACTCTGTGCGACCCCAGGGACGGCAGCCCACGAGGCCCCCCCAGCCCCTGGGATTCTCCAGGCAGGAACACTGGAGTGGGTTGCCATTTCGAATAATAATACTAATAAAAATATGGTAGCAAATACTGAGAATGTTCCATGTGCTAACACTGTTCTGAGCATTTGACATGTAGTAACTCATTTATTGGGCTTCCTAGGTGGCACAGTGGTAAAGAACCCACCTGCCAACAGGAGACATAAGAGATGTGGGTTTGATTCCTGGGTCAGGAAGATCCCCTAGAGAAGGCAGTGGCAACCCACTCCAATATTTTTGCTTTGGAGAATCCCATGGACAGAGGAGCCTGGTGGGCTAGAGTCCATAGTGTCGCAAAGAGTCAGACACTATTGAAGCAACCTAGCATGCACACTTGCAACTCATTTATTCCTCACAGCTCTGAGGTAGATGTTATATTCCCATCCTGTACAAAAGGATACTGAGGAACAGTAAGTTGCTTTACTCACTTCTGTTATTAAACATATGAATTTATCTTCATTCCCTCCAGAAACCCCACTGAAAAAAAAAGAAAAAGGTATAAATTTCTAATGACAAAGAAAAGGGGGAAGACAGAACAGCTGATAGGAGATGTCAAGTCTTTCTTTCTTTTTTTTTTTTTCCCGACAAGGGAGAGGCGACTGACTGTGAGGCAGAGGATGTGGACTCCTAAGCATAATACAGAAAGAAGCTGAAACCCCAGCAGAACTTGGCCACTCCGGAGTTGGAGGCACCAAATATCAGTGAAGTGGTGAAGGCTGAGCCTGAGAACAGGACACCAGGCCCCCGTCCGCGCCTTTTCTCAGCTGCACGGGTAAGTTCCAGATCAGGGAGGAGAACGAGCAGGCCCCAGTAGCTGGAGTCAGACACACAAGCAAGAAGTAGGGCTGGCGGACAGAAACAGGCCACTGACTCCCACTCACATCCTGACGCCGGAGTGTTTATAAGACTGAATGCCCAAGGAAAGAGCCAGGAGAAACGCAGCCCTGCCGAGGAAGAGATCTCTAGATGCCGCCATTCAGGGGCCTCCACCTGGGAAGGCGGGCAGGCCGTCCAGCCACCGCCTTGTGAACCCACTTGTTAGTAAATCTTCCCCACATTTGGAGGCATTCTCATAACTTTTGGGTGTCTCTTTTTTTTAGTAAGAATATTTTATATCACCAATTATCAACATGAAAGACCAAGGGAAAAAGAAAAAAAGGCTGACTGGTTAGGAAGAGAAGATAATACAGGAATGATAAGACAAATTATCTTCTTCAGAGAGAGACTACATTATGCAACAAGTAAAAGACACCTAAAAAAAAAAGAAAAGTAACTCTTAGAAACAATAATAATAATACTAGAAATAAAACAAGTATTGGGAGATAAAATTGAGACAATCTGCAGGAAGAATAGCAAACATAAAATAGTGTACAAAAGAGAAAAATAAAGTTAAGAAAACCAGAGAATTGACCCAGGATGCCCACTATCCAATAAATAGGAGTTCCAGAAGGAAAGGAAAGAGAAAATAGAGGAGACGAAATTATAAAAACAAAAAACACAAGTTTCCCTTGTCTGCAGCCGAAAGTGCCCACAAGTATCTGACATAAATGAATAGTGTCCATATTGAGCAGCATCATGGTGAAAGTTTACAGAACCAGGAGTAAGGAATTGATTCTAAAATCTTTCCTCAAGGTTAAGCAATCACACACACAAATATAAAAACAAAATTGCAATGGATATTCCAGCAGCAAACATGGTAACTATAAGACTGCTGAACAATATCTTTAAAAAGTATACTTTTTTAAAAGAGAAACTATTTCTCACAGTTTTCTATCCAGCTGTCAATCAAATGACTATCTTTACTCAGGAAACTAGTAAAAAGTTGCTACACCAAATCAGAAGAATGAATCTAGAAGGAGAACAGAAGAACCAGGACACAAGAGTTCCAATGAAAGTTTTGGCTTGGGGAAGTCCCTTTTAGGGATGTATGAACCAGGCTTAAAGATACACTAGTCCCTAATGGGGCTTCCCTGGTGGGCTCAGATGGTAAAAAATCTACCTGCAATGCAAGAGACCTGGGTTCGATCCCCAGTAGAACAGAGAATACAGACTTATAGGACTAGGGTCTCCAAGGAAATATTTTTTTTTAATTATTTTGTCTGTTAGAGCATTTGGAAAATTTATGAAGGAGGCACTCTATAAGTCTATAGAGAAAATTACCAGTAGGTATATAGAAAACTGGTAAATAATATGTCAATGAGAGTCACTTTTTGCTCAAGATAAAAAATAGTACTATAGAGGAATACTATAGGGCTCAGCTGTAAACACTAATTATGTGATCGCAATAAAATAAACATTGACTAGTGATTTAATCCCAAACTGTGAAGCATGTATTTATTTTAAAAGAATAGGAGGAGCAAACCTGAATGGGGAAGCTAAATTTCAATCACAGATTAGACAACAGTAGATAGTGCCTAATCTTATAAAGAAAAAATGGCAGGAAAAGCGTATGATAAAAAATATGGACATGAATACCAAAACAATTTCAGAGCAGTTACCTTTGGGGAATAAAAATAGGGGTGTGAAGGAGAAAGACCAAGGACTGCTTATTTTAATAATCATTTTGTATTATTTAATGTTTTCTAATTTTTTATTATTTCAATAATTATGTTACAGTATTTAATGTTTTCTAATTTTGTTTTCTAAATTATTTCAATCATACATATAAAGGTAGAGAATTCACATATTAAATTCATATAATTGTGGCAGATTTTTAAAAATATATTGTTGAAGTTTGGGGATACTTTCTAATCCCATTCCTACTCTTTCCCTCCCTGGAAAAATTGCTATGCTGCAAACCTTTGTATATTTTTATACCATCGTCATGTGGGTTCACCTCTACAAATAAAATGTTACACTGTTTTCAGACTTATAGAAACAACATCATATTGTACATCTCATTTTGCAATTTGCTTTTTCATTACATACTATGTTCCTGAGATTTAACTATGATGATGATAGTTTCAGGTCATTTAACTGCTGTATATATTCAACCAAATACCTCCTGAGAAATCTGTATACAGGTCAAGAAGCAACAGTTTGTACCAGACATGGAACAACAGACTGGTTCCAAATTGGAAAAGGAGTATGTCAAGGCTGTATATTGTCACCCTGCTATTTAACTTATATGCAGGGTACATCATGTGAATGCTGGGCTCGATGAAGCACAAGCTGGAATTAAGATTGCTGGGAGAAATATCAATAACCCCAGATATGCAAATGACACCACCCTTATGGCAGAAAGTGAAGAGGAACTAAAGAGCCTCTTGATGAAAGTGAAAGAGGAGAGTGAAAAAGTTGGCTTAAAGCTCAACATTCAGAAAACTAAGATCATGGCATCTGGTCCCATTACTTCATGGCAAATAGATGGGGAAACAATGGAAACACTGGCAGACTTTATTTTTTGGGCTCTAAAATCACTGTGACAGTGACTGCAGCCACCAAATTAAAAGACGCTTGGTCCTTGGAAGAAAAGCTATGACCAACCTAAAAGCAGAGACTTTGCTCATATAAAAAGCAGAGACTTTACTTTGCTCACAAAGGCCCATCTGTCAAATATATGGTTTTTCCAGTAGTCATGTATAGATGTGAGAGTTGGACTATAAAGAAAGCTGAGCACCAAAGAATTGATGCTTTTGAACTGTGGTGTTGGAGAAGACTCCTGAGAGTCCCTTGGACTGCAAGGAGATCAAACCAGTCAATCCTAAAGGAAGTCGGTCCTGAATATTCATTGGAAGGATGGTTGCTGAAGCTGAAACTCCAGTATTTTGGCCACCTGATGGAAAGAGCTGACTCATTCGAAAAGACCCTGATGCTGGGCAAGATTGAAAGCAAGTGGAGAAGGGGATGACAGAGCATGAGATGGTTGGATGGCATCACTGACTCGATAGACATGAGTTTGATTAAGCTCTGGGAGTTGGTGACGGACAGGGAAGCCTGGCGTGCTGAAGTCCATGGGGTCACAAAGAGCTGGACATGACTGAGCGACTGAACTGAACTGACCTGTGTTTAACCAAAAGAAGATAGCACAGTTTATCTCCTTGTCCTCCTGTTGATAGGCATTTGAATTGTTTCCAGGTTTTCAGTATTAGCATGAATACTGTAGTAAACATTCTTATATTGTGTCCTCTGGAAAAATGAAGTAGACCTGCATAACACAGGGTTTGAATATATTTAAATTTACTAAATATAACCAAATGAGCTGTTCACAGTGATTCCAATAATATATGTCTCCTGTCCCTACCCCAAGGATAGTGTGATAATTCAGTTGCTCCAATCATCACCAAAGCTCCCTATTGACAGCTTCAGCTCCTTAGGATACCTGCGTGCATTTCATTAAGACAGTCATTTCTGCTGAGGATGTTGCTTTTTTTAAAAAAATTAATTTTTACTGGGCTATAGTTGCTTTACAATATTGTGTTAATTTCTACTGCACAGCAAAGGGAATCAGCTATGTTATTGTTTTTCAGTCACAAAGCATGTCTGACTCTATGACCCCATGGACTGCAGCCCACCAGGCTCTTCTGTCCTCCACCATCTCCCGGAGTTTGCTCAAATTCATGTCCATTCAGTTGGTGATGTAATCTAATCATTGTATCTTCTGTTGCAACCTTCTCCTTTTGCCTTCAATCTTTCCCAACATCAGGGTCTTTTCCAATGAGCAGGCTCTTCAGTGGCCAAAGTATTGGAGCTTCAGCATTAGCATCAGTTCAGTTCAGTCACTCAGTCATGTCCAACTCTTTGCCAACCCATGGACTGCACATACCAGGCTTCCCTGCCCATCACCAACTCCTGGAGCTTGCTCAAACTCGTGTCCTTTGACTCAGTGATGCCATCAGTCATCAGTCCTTCCAATGAATACTCAGGGTTGATTTCATTTAGGATTGGCTGGTTTGACCTTCTTGCTGTCCAAGGGACTCTCAAGAGTCTTCTCCAACACCACAACTCAAAAGCATCAATTCTTTGGCACTTAGCCTTCATGGACCAACTTTCAAAAATGTACATGACTACTGGAAAAACCCTGGCTTTGACTATATGGACCTGTGTTGGCAAAGTGATGTCTCTGCCTTTTAATACACTGTCTAAGGCTCCCCAGATGTTTCAGTGGGTAATGGATCCTACTGCAATGCAGGAGACATGGGTTCAATCTCTGGATCAGCAAGATCCCCTGGAGAAGGAAATGACAAACCATTCCAGCCTTCTTGCCTGAAAAATCCCGTGAACAGAGGATCCTGGTGAACTACAGTCCATGGGTATCAACAAGAGTCTGCCACAATTGAGCAAGTAACAACAGCAAAATGGTTTTAAAGGGCCAGATGTCCAGATGAATCAGCCGTATACACACATATATCCCCTCTTTTTTGGATTTCCTTCCCATTAGGTCACCACAGAGCACTGAGTCGCGTTCCCTGTGCTACACAGTAGGTTCTCACTAGTCATCTATTTTATACATAGTGTAATAGTGCATATATAGCAATCCCAATCTCCCAATGTACTCCAGCTGCCCACTTGGTGTCCATATGTTTGTTCTCTGTGTCTGTGTCTCTATTTCTGTTTAATAAGATCAGCGATGCCATTTTTCTAGATTCCACATACATATGTTAATATAAGATATTTGTTTTCCTGGTTTAGTTCACTTTGTATGACAGCCTCTAGGTAGGATTTTGCATTGTTATTCAGAAGTCCACATGGCAAAAATAGTGTTCCTCCTGGGTAAATTTCTCCATGTTTGCTTATACCTTTTCTCCTAGACTGTGCACTTATTTTGTCTGCTTTCCGAATCCACCACACACTTGGCCACACTCTCATCTTGTCTCTTCTCTGAGGGTGAGACCACCTCTGACAGAATGACTCTTCCTTCCACAGTATTTTATACCCATTTTATAGTTATTCACTGTCGAGGATTAATTAGACAACTTTTCTTAAACATGGGTTCTAGCATCTGAATTTACTGTAAGGAAGTAAATATTATCAAGACTGATGATAAGAAGGCTTTGCATTTACAAACAGCTCTGCAGATTTGCAAACTTGATCTCGTGGCCATTATCATAGTTGCTTTTAAAAACTTTTTGATCAGGAGGACTCTTGACAAAAAAAAAAAAAACCATCGCCTCCCCTCATGGTAGAAGTATAGTACACACTGATTCAGCAAATGCATAGTGATATTGGACTATTATGATTTTAAGATCACTTTTAAATGGACTTTATGTTATTAATTACAAGAATAACTACATACTTCCGGAAAGTGTCGGGTGGGTCATGATCTGCACATTGAGTGATACATTCAAGGACATTGTCAGATTCAAAACACAGGTATTATAGCTTGAAAAATATAGAATCTGTTAAAAGCAATTTAAATTTTGTCTAAAGTCTCCATAAGACGAGCCAAAGGAGAGCCATTAATTACACACAGCAAGTCATCTTAAAAATCCCTTTCTCCTCAGCTTTGTCTTCACTGTTTATATCTTGCCTTAGCTCTCTAGTCTCAGTCTCTATACTTCCAAAATTTGCTCCAAACTCAGCCTCAGGGGCTATATTTGTCTCTGCCCTTGTTGCTCAATATCACAGGCTACCTCCCTTTCTCTTTCCCCGAATCGATTCTCGACACGGTCCCTTTCTGGGCTGAAGCTCTCTCTACTTCCCTGAGCAGAACCATGACCAGGGTCAGCAGACCAAAATACATGAATTTTTACCTGAGAAAGCTGGGGTAGGTGAAGCAGCCTGAGTTTATTGTGAGCCTGTCATCTTGATAAACAACTTCTATATTTTCAGTCTGTGGAAATGTGAAGGATTTGCAGTAACTCTTCAGCCCCGAGGGTCCCTGGCTATGGTAGAAATGACTACCTCACATTGCACCTTCTTCAAATCTCTGCAGGACCAAGCTTAATAATTTTCACAGTGTGTTTTATGACAGTACAGGACAGCAACATTTTCTAAAGCCAAACTGATTTTGAAACATGTCCACTCCAGTAAATCATCATTCCCACCTTGACTAATGTACTGACTCACTTGGCTGGGAAAAGAAGTCACAGCCAGCTTTGGAGTGCATTCAGGTTGATCCAAACACCAAAAGAAAAAAAGAAAAAGTATTTTGCTGTTTGTTTACTCCACAAATTGGCCAGTTTTCCATGTATTTTTTTTCTTATTTACTGACTCACACTTGGCACTCTGCATGATCTACGTGAAAATACTAGAAACCTCAGCAGAATAAAAGTTGAGCAGGGGTACAAGAGGGAAAGGGGGGGGGGGGCAGGAATAAAGGAAATAATTTCAGGAGAACTCTGACATCTCATTTTCTTAGCCAAAATAGGAAAATGATGCCTATCCCAACCTAAAACCTAAATCTGTACCACGTTAAGTATATAAGATAAAAAAAAATAAGGCCTTCTCTTCTATTGGAAAATGTCATTCTGGCTTCCTGACCAACTGAGAAGTAAAACAGTACCGTAAGTCTCCTACGATCCTTCAACTATTGGACTTTCACAGATTCGAACCTGCATTCCATCAGTATTGAAATGCATCAATGCATCAACTGGCATGAGTGAAATCTCAGCTTGCCCTCCATCTCTGTTGCGGATGATCCTTCAGCTCTACCATCTCCCACCTACTCTCCTTCCTCCAGTTAGTAACTGTTCTTGCCTGTTCACTCGATGCCAGCCCCTGTATGCCAGCTGTACTACTATACTTTTCAAGGTACTATACTATAAGATTCAACTGTTTTATTTTTTGTGTTTACTTTTATGTATTATTTATGTGAAAAGTACGATAAACCTATTAGAGTACAGTGTTATAAAGCTGACTGTGTTAGTTGGGCATGCAGGCTAAGTTTGTTGGGCTTAGAAACAAATTGGACTTACAAACATACTCTTGGAATGGAACTTGTCATGTGTAGAGCACTTACTGTAATGAAGAAAAATAAATAAATAAGCAAGCACAAAAATAACTAGTAAGTGCATGCCTACATGTATTGCCATGTGCCATGAATTGGGAGGAGGACAGAGTGCAATGAGAAGACGAAACCAGATGCCAGAAGCTTTGCTTGACGACTAGGCTTTCTCACCAAAGGTCCAGGTGCAAGTAGTGATTCTTTTCATCTCCATCTTCCTAAGGTAGGAATATGGTTATGTTTTTCTAGGTCCCTAAGGTTTCTTTCAACTCTGTGAATCAAAATTCTGAAATTATGTAATCAGTCTCACACATTTACCCTTGATTCTAGAAAACAAACACTGTGGAAATAATATTACATTTGGAATCAGAAGAAAGAAGTTTGGGGCCTTGCTGTGCCTCAGGTCTGTATGATTTAGGGCAAGCCACAGTCTTCTTTCCTCCTCCTCCTCCTCTTCTTTCTCCTCATTATTATTATTATCATTACTTTCATTGCTATTATTATTTCCTCAACATGTGATGATGTTTTCTGAAAGTGTTACTGAGGTTGGATACCATAAACAAATTTATACTCTAAATGATAAATGCTAAGCAAATATTTGTCATTAATATTTGCATGGCCCTGTTGACAGGACTTATTACTTGGTTGGTAGTGAGATGGTGGTTGGTTGAAATTTCCTGGGATAAAAGCTAAGATATACCACCTTTCCTCCCCAAAACAGTTATTTGCACAGACCCAGGAGCCAAAACCATGAAATAGTCTTATGATGCTTCATTCTATTTTAAAAATCTGAAATAATTTCCATAATAAGAGATAGGAAAGACCACCAAAAGTATCCTTCAAGTAATTAAAAACCTATCATTATAGTTCTTGTTGTTCAGTCACTAAGTCGTGTCTGACTCATTGCATTCATGACTGCAGCACGCCAGGCTTCCCTGTCCCTCAGCATCTCCCAGAGTTTGTCCAAGTTCACATCCATTGAATCGGTGATGCTATCCAACCATCTCATCCTCATTGTAGTCATTTTATACCAATCATTATAGTTCTTTTCTTTTAATTAAATGGGCCATGGAATAATGTCCAAGTCAGTTCAGGTTGCTATAAAAAGTCTCATCAGACTGAGTTATAACCAACAGATATTTATTTCTCACAATTGTGGAGGCTGGCAGTCTGAGATCAGAGTGTCAGCATGGTCAGCTCCCTGTGAGAATCCTCTTCTAGGGTACAGACTGCAGACTGTTCATTGTATCCTTGAATGGCAGGAAAAAGCAAGCTAGCTCTCTGAGCTCTCATAAGGGCATCAGTCCTGAACAAGGGCTCCATCCTCCTGACCTAGTCACCTCCCAAAGGCCTTACCTCCAAATACCATCACATTAGGGATTACATTTCAACATATGAATTTGGGGGCAGGGGGGACATAAACATTCAGTCCATAACAAATCATGTTATACCAAAGCAAGAGAGAAAACTCAGCAAATTCAAACATGTAGTGTCACTCCATAAAGTCTACAGTGCAAACCAGATTCTATACCATTTATACACCTCAGGCTTCCCTGGTGGCTCAGCTGGTAAAGAATCTGCCTGCAATGCAGGAGACCTGGGTTCGATCCCTGGGTTGGAAAGATCCCCTGGAGAAGGGAAAGGCTACCCACTCCAGTGTTCTGGCCTGGAGAACTCCATGGTCTGCAGCCCATGGGGTTGCTGAGTCGGACACGACTCAGCAACTTTCATTTTTATACACTTGAGTTTAGAAGCAACACAGTCCATCCATGAGTATTTATTTTCCCTTCACCTTCAGCACCTTTGTTTTGTGTGTGTGTGTACATTTATTTTTTTATTTTTATTTTTTTTTTGTTTAGCATGATCTGCTATTTATTTTTTAATATAAATTTATTTATTTTAATTGGAGACTAATTACTTTACAATATTGTATTGGTTTTGCCATACATCAACATGAATCCGTCACGGGTGTACACATGTTCCCCATCCTGAACTCCCCTCCCACCTTCAGCATCTTTGGAATTTTTTTCTCCTTCTGACTTTTAAACAATTTTACCAAACCCTTATTGTCTAGCTGACCAAGAGTTACCAAGAGATACTTACTCTGGGGGAAAATAAAAAATTAGTGCTGGCTGCTGTCTTCACATTGAAGGTTATGCAAATGTTCATCTGTTCCTCTGAAGCCTTGAACATCCCTGTGGGAACAACAGCCTCTTTGCCAGAATTCATGTTCTTACTAAGGTTTAAAATCAATGTACACTTACCTATAGCTCAGAAGTAAGCCAGCCAACAGTTTCTACAATATTAGAATGATCAGAAGATCTGCTTTCAAATGGTCAATCGCATGCCAGAGATGTGGTTAGCTTGGGTCATTGTAAACTTCAGATTCACGCCAATGAGCCTTTCTCCCGCTGCCCCCACAAGCTGGGGGACTGGAACAGTCTCATCCAGGGAAACCTGGCAGACTGAGAAAAGAACTTACCCAAACTCTTAAGGTGCTCTTCCTCCCTCCCTTCCTAAATGGAATGAAATTTAATCAAATGAAATTGTCCTGGAATTGGATATTCAGATTAACATATCAATAGGCAGAAATCCCCCACCCCTTTTGGTAACGCTCTAGCTGAAAAAGAAAAATCTTTCCAAAAAGTAGAGTCCAATTTCCTGGTTACATATGGGGTGTGAACCAGTGCTGAATGTTTTAGAAATCTATCATGTCTTAGCATAGTCATAATCTGCTTCCCAGGTGGCTCTAGTGGCAAAGAACCTGCCTGCCAATGCAAGACCTAAGAGACAAGGCATCTATACCTGGGTTGGGAAGATCCTCTGGAGGAGGGCATGGCAACACACTCTAGTATTCTTGCCTGGAGAAGCCGGTGGACAGAGGAACCTGGTGGGATACAATCCATGGGATCAAAAAAGAGGGCTGGGGGAGAAGGTGAATGTCTTTGGGGTCTGTGGACAGTGGCCATTTCACAGGATATTCCTTGGGACACTTGGAGGACCCCTCCAGTCTTCTACTTCCTGGCAGAAATGCCTGTTCATTTACCATCAGGACTTTATAACTTTGGTTTATGATCTGACCCTTGCTTAGTCAACAGACACAATTATTTATTGAGCACTTACTATGTACCTGGAATGGTACTGGGATCTGAGGTTGGATTCAAAGACTGTTTTGGATAGAAGGATGCGTAGATGATGAATAGATAGAGATTTTTTTGTTGTTGTTAATCACATTAAGATCAAAGTTCAAAATCCCATCTGCCTGTCTAACTTCCTGCCTTGGTGCTTTCTCTCTCAGGCATTCCTCTGTAACGCACTGCCTTTCTTTCTGCTCCTCAAACTTTAAACACTTCTGCCTCAAGGTCCTTGCACATCCCCTGTTTCTGCAACACTGGACCTACATCCCTATATGCAGGTCTTTGCTCAGATGTTCCCTCCTCGTAGAGGTCTCTCCTGACCAGCATATCTAAAGTAGCTATTTCACCCCTCACTGTTGCAACATCCTAAAGTCATTCTCTGCATGACTCTGATTCCTATTTTAAAAATTAATATATGATTTCTGTACCGCTTTTATGTCACTTGTCATCCTTTTGCACTCGACCATCTTCCTGCAGGTCTGTGTTATCCCAAAGACTGCACCGGGGTCTGAGGTCGGTCCTTACCCTACAGTCTCCCTCCGGTCTGCACGCCCTGGTCAGAGTACAGCTTCATAAACATGCACTCAGTGAATTACTACGGGGCATACCCTAAATTTACCCTTGCAAAATAAACTTTTACAAACATAAAAATAAGTAATAATGTAATTTTGTCATTTTGGCATTTACCTTTTTCATAAAAGTGTTTTTAAAAAAAAGTACTGTCATTCTACTTAATTGAAGACACAGCCGGGTAGGGTCTGGTTAATTGCGGCTTTCCAGTTGGGGCTCTAGAGGCAATGACCCTGTCCCACGGGCTTCTTAGCATCTCTGTCAGTGTTCCAGAGTGAAGTGCCTGGGGAATATAGGCTGCTTTTGAGAACTGGAGCAGGTCTGCTGGGGGAATTCAAACTGCCCACTAGTAGTATTCATTGTGAGTCTGTTTCCTCCTAGAAATACAATAAGAGGACAACGGCACATATTTTTACAGCCTTTTACAACTGAAGGAGCACTTTGACACGAGTCTTGTCTTTATCCTAGGCTGTTTGCTCCTTGGATAGGAGAGACTCAGTTTGGAATTCAGGCTACAGAGAACAAGCAGGGGTATAACCCATCTTCCGGGAAGAGAGTAGGGAGGGTGTGGTGTGAGCACAGCCTAGCACAGCTTCTCCTGAAACAGGAAGAGGACCGCATCATCTGTGTCCTCCGACGCCAGCACACCAGAGGGCAGATGCTGTGAGGCATCATGATTAATAATGGCTGTGCTACATGCTGTGTGGTGCTTAGTCACTCAGTTGTGTCCAACTCTTTTCGACCCCATGGACTACAACCCGCCAGGTTCCTCTGTCCATGGGATTCTGCAGGCAAGAATACTGGAGTGAGTAGACATTCCTTTTTCCAGGGGATCTTCCCAAGACAAGGATCGAACCCAGGTCTCCCACATTGCAGGCGGATTCTTTGCTGTCTGAGCCACCAGGGAAGCCCTGAATAATGGCTACTATGTACCAAGTACCCAGCAGGTGCTATGCCCTCAAAAAGGCAGAAATAACCCACATGGGACTTCCCTGATGGTACAATGGAGAAGAATCCACCTTCCAATGCAGGGGACATGGGTTCAATGCCTAGTCCTGGAAGAGCCCACACACTGTGGAGTACCTAAGCCCATGTGTCACAACTCCTGAGCCTACGTGCTGCAGCTACTGAAGCCCATGTTCTTAGAGCCTGTGCTCCCCAAGAGAAGCCACCGTAATGAGAAGCCCCCACACCGCAGCAAAGAGGAGACCCCACTCACCGCAACTAGGAAAAGTCCGTGCAGCAACCAAGATACAGCACAACCAAAACTCACTAAATAAACAAAATTATCCCCCAAAATAACCCACATGATTGTTTTGGATTTGTTGGGAGATGGGTGTTGAAGAACAAAAGGCATTTTTGCAAATGAAACCTCAGAACCGTAACCCATAATAGGTAACACAAACCAACCAAAAAGAAGCTTCTCTGTTTGGTGATAGGTGATGGTGGAGCCATCCTGGCTTCTCCCCGTGCTTCACTTGTCACTCCTACGGCCATGGAGACAAAGTGGGGGATGCCCAGGGCAATGCAGAGCATGGCTGGGAAAACACTGTGTTGAGAAGCCCTTGGCTGGGAAGGGAGAGAAGAAGTGAAAGGGGGCAGGAAAGTGGGAGGGGGGAGTCATTTTCTTGTGTGGTTTTCTGGCTTTACCTGACCTCTTACCCCACACCCTGATGAAGTCCCTCCCCCATCTGAGAATCGCGGTTACCGTGAGGGACATCCTCAGGCAGATGTGAGCCTCCTGGTCGTCAGCCGCCGCCCTTCCCAGGCTAGACATTTGCTGCTGGGAGAGGTGATTGTCCTGGACACTTTCCCCATTTCTCTCCATTTACAGCCCACTGTGGAGGTGAAAAGGAAGTCGTAATGCTGCCTGCTTCCCTCCCCAGCATCCTTGAGTCCTTGTGTTGTAAAACGCATCCTTGCCGCTGAGAGCTCCGCCTGCAAACTTCAGGGAACCTTGAGAAGTTCGACCTCCTTGCAGCACCTCCATCCTTCTTGCCTGGCCCTGACAGTTATTGATTTAGCAGGGACATGGATGGCCCGGGGACCTCACCTCGCCCTGACTTCCGCAGCCACCTCTCAGTGATGTTTGGCGAAGACTCAGGAGCTTGTCATCTATCATACTCACCTTTCATATTCCAGACAGCCTCCCTGGATGTTTTCCTATCTTGTCACTGCTAATAGAGCCCTTACCTGTTAGAGGATCCTGCCAGCTTCTGCCCTTCCACCAATACAACCCCCTAGAATAACTACAGCAATGAAAATGAGGAAATAACAAAGCTTTGAATGTAAATATCCTAGTACTTTAAAAAAAAAAAAATTGGGAATTGAGGGGGCGGTCCTAAGATGGCAGAAGAATAGGAGGGGAAGACCATTTTCTCCCCCACAAATTCATCAAAAGAACATTTAAACGCTGAGTAAATTCCACAAACAACTTCTGAATGCCAGCAGAGGACATCAGGCACCCAGAAAAGCAGCCCATTGTCTTTGAAAGAAGTGTCCCTCCCTGCCCACAGCACGACTGAACAAGTGAGCCTAAAAGAGTGTCCACTACCGCCCCCTTTGTGTCAGGGTGGAAATCAGACACTGAAGAGACCAGCAAACAGAAGAAGCTAAAACAGAGGGAACCCCCTTGGAAGTGACAGGTGCAATAGATTAAAACCCTGTCGTTAGTACCGACTACATGGGAAGGAGCCTATAGATTTGAGAAATATAAGCTGGACCAAGGAACTATCTGAAAATGAATTGACCCCACAATACCCACAACAACACCAGAGAAAGTCCTAGATATATTTTTATTATTTTTATGATCATTCTTTTTTTAAATTTTTTAAATTTTAAGTCCTCTATTACTTCTTTAATTTTCACTTTTATAACCTACTATTACTTTGCAAAAAAAAAAGACCCTATTTTTTTAAAGCAAATTTTATATGTATATACATATATTATCATTTTTGTGATTTTTTTCTCTTTCTTTTTTTTTTTTCTTCTTTTCTTTAATATTGTATTTTTGAAATTCCAACTCTACTCTAGATTTTTAACCTGTGCTTTTTGGTATTTGTTATCAACTTTGTACCTTTAAGAACCCAATCTTCAGTACCCATTTTTACTTGGGAGCAAGTTACTGGCTTGACCTCTCTCTCCCCCTTTGGACTCTCCTTTTTCTCCACCAGGTTGCCTCTGTCTCCTCCCTACCCCCTGTGAATCTCTGTGTGTTCCAGACGGTGGAGAACACTTAGGGAACTGATTACTGGCTGGATCTGTCTCTCTCCTTTTGATTCCCCCCTTTTATCCTCCTGGCCACCTCTGTCTCCTTCCTCCCTCTTCTCTTCTCTGTATAACTCCATGAACATCTCTGAGCGGTCCAGTTGTAGAGTGCACATAAGGAAGTGATTACTGGATAGCTTGCTCTCTCCTCTATTGATTCCACCTCATTTCATTCAGGTCACCTCTAACTCCCTCCTTCCTCTTCTCTTCTCCATGTAACTCTGTGAACCTCTCTGGATGTCCCTCACTGTGGAGAAACTTTTCATCTTTAACCTAGATATTTTATCAATGGTGCTGTATAGACGGAGAAGTCTTGAGATTACTGTAAAAATAAGACTGAAAACCAGAAGCAGGAGACTTAAGTCCAAACCCTGAGAACACTAGAGAACTCCTGACTCCAAGGAACATTAATTGACAGGAGTTCATCAAACACGTCCATACCTACACTGAAACCAAGCACCACCCAAAGGCCAACAAGTTCCAGAGCAAGACATACAATGCAAAATCTCCAGCAACACAGGAACACAGCCCTGAGCTTCAATATACAGGCTCCCCAAAAGTTACTCCAAAACCATTGACATCTCATAACTCATTACTGGACACTTCATTGCACTCCAGAGAGAAGAAATCCAGCTCCACCCACCAGAACACCGACACAAGCTTCCCTAACCAAGAAATCTTGACAAGCCACCTGTACAACCCCACCCACAGTGAGGAAACTCTGCAATAAAGAGAACTCCACAAACTGCCAGAATACAGAAAGGCCACCCCAAACTCAGCGATATAAACAAGATGAAGAGACAGAGGGATACCCAGCAGGTAAAGGAACAGGATAAATGCACAGCAAACCAAACAAAAGAGGAAGAGATAGGGAATCTACCTGATAAAGAATTCCGAATAATGATAGTGAAATTGATCCAAAATCTTGAAATCAAGATGGAATCACAGATAAATAGCCTGGAGACAAGGATTGAGAAGATGCAAGAAAGGTTTAACAAGGACCTAGAAGAAATAAAAAAGAGTCAATATATAATGAATAATGCAATAAATGAAATCAAAAACACTCTGGAGGCAACAAATAGTAGAATAACAGAGGCAGAAGATAGGATTAGTGAATTAGAAGATAGAATGGTAGAAATAAATGAATCAGAGAGGAAAAAAGAAAAACGAATAAAAAGAAATAAGGACAATCTCAGAGACCTCTAGGACAGTGTTAAATGCCCCAACATTTGAATCATAGGAGTCCCAGAAGAAGAAGACAAAAAGAAAGACCATGAGAAAATACTTGAGGAGATAATTGTTATAAACTTCCCTAAAATTGCGAAGGAAATAATCACCCAAGTCCAAGAAACCCAGAGAGTCCCAAACAGGATAAACCCAAGGCGAAACACCCCAAGACACATATTAATCAAATTAACAAAGATAAAGCACAAAGAACAAATATTAAAAGCAGCAAGGGAAAAACAATAAATAACACACAAGAGGATTCCCATAAGGATAGCAGCTGATCTTTCAATAGAAACTCTTCAGGCCAGGAGGGAATGGCAAGACATACTCAAAGTGATGAAAGAAAATAACCTACAGCCCAGATTACTGTACCCAGCAAGGATCTCATTCAAATATGAAGGAGAAATCAAAAGCTTTACAGACAAGCAAAAGCTGAGAGAATTCAGCACCACCAAACTGGCTCTCCAACAAATGCTAAAGGAGATTCTCTAGACAGGAAACACAAAAAGGGTGTATAAACTCGAACCCAAAAGAATAAAGTAAATGGCAATGGGATCATACTTATCAATAATTACCTTAAACGTAAATGGGTTGAATACCCCAACCAAAAGACAAAGACTGGCTGAATGGATACAAAAACAAGACCCCTATATATGTTGTCTACAAGAGACCCACCTCAAAACAGGGGACACATACAGACTGAAAGTGAAGGGCTGGAAAAGATTTTCCATGCAAATAGGGACCAAAAGAAAGCAGGAGTAGCAGTACTCATATCAGATAAAATAGACTTTAAAACAAAGGCTGTGAAAAGAGACAAAGAAGGACACTACATAATGATCAAAGGATCAATCCAAGAACATATAACAATTATAAATATATATGCACCCAACATAGGAGCACTGCAATATGTAAGACAAATGCTAACAAGTATGAAAGGGGAAATTAACAGTAACACAGTAATAGTGGGAGGCTTTAATACCCAACTCACACCCGTGGATAGATCAACTAGACAGAAAATTAAAAGGAAACACAAACTTCAAATGAAACAATAGACCAGTTAGACCTAATTGATATCTATAGGACATTTCACCCCAAAACAATGAATTTCACATTTTTCTCAAGTGCACACGGAACCTTCCACAGGATAGATCACATCCTGGGCCATAAATTTAGCCTTAGTAAATTCAAAAAAATTTAAATCATTCCAAGCATCTTTTCTTACCACAATGCAGTAAGATTAGATCTCAATTACAGGAGAAAAACTATTAAAAATTCCAAAATATGGAGGCTGAACAACATGCTGCTGAATAACCAACAAATCACAGAAAAAATCAAAAAAGAAATCAAAATATGCATAGAAATGAATGAAAGTGAAAACACAACAAATCAAAACCTGTGGGACACTGTAAAAGCAGTGCTAAGGGGAAAGTTCATAGCAATACAGGCATACCTCAAGAAACAAGAAAAAAGTCAAATAAATAACCTAACTCTACACCTACAGCAACTAGAAAAGGAAGAAATGAAGAACCCCAGGGTGAGTAGAAGGAAAGAAATCTTAAAAATTAGGGCAGAAATAAATGCAAAAGAAACAAGAGACCATAGCAAAAATCAACAAAGCCAAAAGCTGGTTCTTTGAAAGGATAAATAAAATTGACAAACCATTAGCCAGACTCATCAAGAAACAAAGGGAGAAAAATCAAATCAATAAAATTAGAAATGAAAATGGAGACATCACAACAGACAACACAGAAATACAAAGGATCATAAGAGACTGCTATCAGCAATTATATGCCAATAAAATGGACAACGTGGAAAAAATGGACAAATTCTTAGAAAAGTAACAACTTTCCCAAACTGAACCAGAAAGAAATAGAAAATCTTAACAGAACCCATCACAAGCACAGAAATTGAAACTGTAATCAGAAATCTTCCAGCAAACAAAAGCCCAGGTCCAGACAGCTTCACAGCTGAATTCTACCAAAAATTAGAGAAGAGCTAATACCTATCCTACCCAAACTCTTCCAGAAAATTGCAGAGGAAGGTAAACTTCCATACTCATTCTATGAGGCCACCATCACCCTAATACCAAAACCTGACAAAGATGCCACAAAAAAAGAAAACTACAGGCCAATATCACTGATGACCATAGATGCAAAAATCCTTAATAAAATTTTAGCAATCAGAATCCAACAATACATTAAAAAGATCATACACAATGACCAAGTGGGCTTTATCCCAGGGATGCAAGGATTCTTCAATATCCACAAATCAATCAATGTAATACACCACATTAACAAATTGAAAAATGAAAGCCATATGATTATCTCAATAGATGCAGAGAAAGCCTTTGACAAAATTCATCATCCATTTATTATTTAAAAAAAAAAAAAAAAAAACCTCTCCAGAAAGCAGGAATAGAAGAAACATACCTCAGTGTAATAAAAGCTATATATGACAAACCCACAGCAAACATTATCCTCAATGGTGAAAAACTGAAAACATTTCCCCTAAAGTCAGGAACAAGACAAGGGTGCCCATTCTCGCCAGTACTATTCAACATAGTTTTAGACGTTTTGGCCACAGCAATCAGAGCAAATTGGAAAAGAAGAAGTAAAACTCTCACTGTTTGCAGATGACATGGTCCCTACTTAGAAAACCCTAAAGACTCCACCAGAAAATTACTAGAGCTCATCAATGAATATAGTAAAGTTGCAGGATATAAAATCAACACACAGAAATCCCTTGCATTCCTATACACTAATAATGAGAAAATAGAAAGAGAAATTAAGAGAACAATTCCATTCACCATTGCAACGAAAAGAATAAAATACTCAGGAATGTGTCTACCTAAAGAAACTAAATACCTATATATAGAAAACTATAAAACACTGGTGAAAGAAATCAAAGAGGACACTAATAGATGGAGAAATATACCATGTTCATGGATCTGAAGAATCAATATAGTGAAAATGAGTATACTACCCAAACCAACCTTTAGATTCAATGCAATCCCTATCAAGCTACCACCGGTATTTTTCACAGAGCTAGAACAAATAATTTCACAACTTGTATGGAAATACAAAAAACCTCGAATAGCCAAAGCAATCTTGAGAAAGAAGAATGGAACTGGAGGAATCAACCTGCCTGACTTCAGGCTCTACTACAAAGCCACAGTCATCAAGACAGTATGGTACTGGCACAAAGACAGAAATATAGATCAATGGAACAAAATAGAAAGCCCAGAGATAAACCCACGTACCTATGGACACCTTATCTTTGACAAAGGAGGCAAGAATATACAATGGAGAAAAAACAATCTCTTTAACAAGTGGTACTGGGAAAACTGGTCAACCACGTGTAAAAGAATGAGACTAGAACACTTTCTAACACCATACACAAAAATAAACTCAAAATGGATTAAAGATCTAAATGGAAGACCAGAAAATATAAAACTCCTAGAGGAGAACATAAGTAAAAGGCTCTCTGACATAAATCACAGCAGGATCCTCTATGACCCACCTCCAAGAATACTGGAAATAAAAGCAAAAATAAACAAATGGGACCTAATTAAAATTAAAAGCTTCTGCACCACAAAGGAAACTATAAGCAAGGTGAAAAGACAGCCTTCAGAATGGGAGAAAATAATAGCAAATGAAGCAACTGAGAAACAACTAATCTCAAAAATATACAAGCAACTCCTGCAGCTCAATTCCAGAAAAATAAATGACCCAATCAAAAAATAGGCCAAAGAACTAAATAGACATTTCTCCAAAGAAGACATACAGATGGCTAACAAACACATGAAAAGATGCTCAACATCACTCATTATCAGAGAAATGAAAATCAAAACCACAATGAGGTACCATTTCATGCCAGTCAGAATGGCAATTATCCAAAAGTCTACAAGCAATAAATGCTGTAGAGGGTGTGGAGAAAAGGGAACCCTCTTACACTGTTGATGGGAATGCAAACTAGTTCAGCCACTACAGAGAACAGTGTGGAGATTCCTTAAAAAACTGGAAATAGAACTTCCGGAAGACCCAGCAATCCCACTGCTGGGCATACACACCAAGGCAACCAGAATTGAAAGAGACACGTGTACCCCAATGTTCATCGCAGCACTGTTTATAATAGCCAGGACATGGAACCAACCTAGATGTCCATCAGCAGATGAATGGATAAGAAAGCTGTGGTACATATACACAGTGGAGTATCCAGATCAGATCAGTCGCTAAGTTGTGTCTGACTCTCTGCGACCCCATGAATTGCAGCATGCCAGGCCTCCCTGTCCATCACCAATTCCCGGAGTTCACTGAGACTCACGTCTATCGAGTCAGTGATGCCATCCAGCCATCTCATCCTCTATCGTCCCCTTCTCCTCTTGCCCCCAATCCCTCCCAGCATCAGAGTCTTTTCCAATGGAGTATTACTCAGCCATTAAAAAGAATACATTTGAATCAGTTCTAATGAGGTGGATGAAACTGGAGCCTATTATACAGAGTGAAGTAAGCCATAAAGAAAACCACCAATACAGTATACTAATGCATATATATGGAATTTAGAAAGATGGTAACAATAACCCTGTATGCAAGACAGCAAAAGAGACACAGATGTATAGAACAGTCTTTTGGACTCTGTGGGAGAGGGAGAGGGAGAGGGCAGTAAACAGGAATGGGTAAGAGCATGGATAGTGGGGCCAGCTCACACTGGACCTAGTCCCAGTGGTGCTGCTTCATAGCTGTGTTACTTTGTGCAAGTTGCTTAACCTTGCTGTGCCTCGGTTTCCTCACCTGTAAAAACAGATAATAATAGTACCTGACTCATGGAGACTTAAGATATTGCAGAAAAGAGCTTAACCCACTGCCTGGAGCAGGACATGGTACTCCTGAAAGCTACTTGCCTCACTTCAGGAATGCAATCCCCAAACACTCCTCCTTCCCACCTCCCTCTTACATTGAACCTGTCTGGATGGCAAATGTCCCATTAATCCTCTGGGCTCGCCCTACCCTTTGGGACAGCACACAGGCTCTGCCAGATAGCCCCAGGGACCACTCCCAGGGTCTGTTCCCCTTGCACCCTCGTTCAACCTTCCTTCTCCCCGCAGCCTGGATCACTGGAGCCAGGAGGCCTGGAGGTAGAGACTCCCCTGGTTGCTTCGCACACAGCATGTACACATTCGCTTGCTTGCTGACTGGTGTCTCTACATTTCACTGGAAGGTATACTCCATGAGAACAGGGACTTTGCCTCATTTGTTTTTGTTGTATCCACAGCTCCTTGACAAGCACTGTGCATATACCAGCAGCTCAATAAGCATCTACTAAGTGAGTAGATGTCCTTCTCTATAATATGTCTTCGTCAATAAACACAATCTGGGGGGAGGACCCCCCCAGCCTGTAGAGCAAGAGGAACCCATGAATCACCTCTTTCCTTCTTGACCATGAGATTCGCAGTAGAGAAAGGAGATTCACCTGTCCCAGCATGCTATATTTATAGACAGGTCACTGAGCCCTGAGGTGGTGGATGTTGTTGTTTAGTCATTGAGTCTGACTGTTTGCAACCCCATGACTGTTTGCAACCCCATGGCCCCTCTGTCCATGGGATTTCTCAGGCAAGAATACTGGAGTGGGTTGCCATTGCCTTCACCAGGGTATCTTCCCAACCCATGGATTGAACCCGTGTCTCCTGCATTGACAGGTGGCGTCTTTACCATTTGAGCCACCTGGGAAGCAAGCCCTGAGGAGGGTGTGTGTGTGTGCTTAATCGCTCAATTCAGTTCAGTCACTCAGTCATGTCCAACTCTTTGCGACCCCATGAATTGCAGCACACCAGGCCTCCCTGTCCATTAACAACTCCCGGAGTTCACTCAGACTCACGTCCATCGAGTCAGTGATGCCATCCAGCCATCTCATCCTCTGTCATCCCCTTCTCCTCCTGCCCCCAATCCCTCCCAGCATCAGAATCTTTTCCGATGAGTCAACTCTTCACATGAGGTGGCCAAAGTACTGGAGTTTCAGCTTTAGCATCATTCCTTCCAAAGAAATCCCAGGGCTGATCTCCTTCAGAATGGACTGGTTGGATCTCCTTGCAGTCCAAGGCCTTAATCGCTCAGTCATGTCTAACTCTTTGCAACCCCTGGACTGCAACTTGCCAGGCACCTCTGTCCATGGGGATTCTCCAGGCAAGAATACTGGAGTGGGTTACCATGCCCTCCTGCAGGGGATCTTCCCAACCCAGGGATCAAACTCAGATACTTTACCATCTGAGTCACCAGAGTGACTAGATTTAACAAGAAGGTTAAATTTCTCCACAGTTAGAGTTGCCCTTTACTCAGTCCCATGTACCATGTGCTTTTCTCCCTCTTTGCAGTCTAACTTTCCCCCATTCCCTCAGTTCTTCCCTTTCATCTATATTTCTCATACCTTTGGAAGCAATTCTCTCAATAGATCTGCTCATCATTGAGTCTACACTGTATTTCATCCTTTCAGCAAAGTAAGAGTTTTCCTTAACAGGTTTGATGTGGTCTGCGTAGCCAGTGACATGTTTCAGCTGACAATAACTTGATTTGGTTTTTTCCTGAGGCATCAATTACAAACAGTGAAATACACACATCCTAAGTATGTGGGTTGGAAGGTTTTGATAGAGACATATACTTTTATAACAAACACACCTATCGAAAGAGAACATCCCATTATCTCAGAACGATCCCTCCTGTCACTTCAAGCAAATCACTATATCTCTCTGGAAGCAACAGCTGCTCTGATTTCCATCAATGTAACTTGGTTTTACCTACTTAGGAATTTTAAAGAAATGGAAGCATATGTACTCTTTTTTGAGCTGGCTTCTCTTTGTGTATGTTTGAAACTCACCTGCAGTCTTGAATTTATCAGACATTGCTTCATTTTATAACCGAGTCATATCTCATTGTATGAATATACAACAACGTGTTCATCTGTCCACCTATTAATGGACATCTTGGCTTTTTCCAGCTTTCAGCTCTTATGAAGAAAGCTATTTCAAACATATACATACAAATTCTTTTGTGTGCACAAAAGGCTTTTATTTTGACCTATCATGTGATTTTAGTTTTTGTTGTTGTTGTTTGGTAAACACCTAGAAATGGAATTGCAGGGTCATAGGATATTTTGTCTTTTATTCTTAATGTTTTGAATGGCAATGATTTATTTACAAATATTAAACAAACCTGAATTTCCATAATAAATTGATTTTCTTCCTAATGTATTATCACTTTGATATATTACTAAATTTTATTTGGTAACATATTTTTGAGGATTTCTGCATCCCTATTCATGAGTTATATTGGTCTGTAGCTTTTGTTCTTCTAATCTTTGTTGGTTTTGGTATCAGGTTAATGTGGACCTCTTTTTATATTTTCTAAAAGAGTTCATATAAGACTGGTATTATTTCTTCCTTATATGTTCAATGGAATTCACCAGTGAAACCATTTGGCCCTTGAGTTTGTTGGTGGGAAGATTGTTAACTATGAAATCAATTTTTTTAGTAAGTACAGGGCAATTTTAGGACTTATTTTGGTGTCAGTTTGGATAATTTGTATCTCAGGGACTTAGCAGTTCCATCTAATGTATCCAGTTTGTGGGCATTCTATGTATGCTAGTCTCTTACTATGCATTCACTGTCTACGTAGCATTGTTAGTGATGCCTGTTCTTTCATTACTGACATTAATCATTTGTGTTTTCTCTTATTTTTTCATGATTCACCCAGCTTGAAGCTTACCGATTTCAGTGATTTTTTTTAATGAACGAACTTTTTCTTTTGTTGATATTTTCTGCTTTTTGTTCCCTTGTTCTTCATTAATCTCCACTTTTAGTCTTTATCATTCCTATGGATTTGTTATTACAGAGCCTTGAGTTTTCATTTTAGCTCTGCCACTGGTTAGTTTGAGCAGCTCTAAGAAACCTGCTTACCCTCTCTGAAACTTAAGTCTCTTCCTCTGTACCACAGAGACAGTGATTCCCACTTTACATAGCTTTTGTGAGGCTAAAATGAGTTATAGATGGAAGTTACCTTGCACAGCATCTGGTGCACTCTAAGGAATCCATGGTTGTCAGCTCTTCCTCGTCTCCATATCAGTGAAGATAAAGGAACGTGCATAAGCTAAGGTTCATGTGTCTAATCAGTCAGGAGACAGATTCGCTGGAAAAGTCAGTTTCTCACTAAGTCTTGGGGTTTTGCTATTGTTGTTGTTCTCTGCCTTAAGAAGTGATGAGGGATCACTTAGTTTTCTCCAGATGCAACAAGTATTCCATGGATGTTTGAGTACAGACTAGGTCTGCCTGTAGCCTCGTGATTTGGCCCTTTCAACTAATACTATTCCCATGACAACTAACAAAAAGACAATAGAAAGAAGTCAGAGAAACTAGAGATCAAAGAAAAATAATGAGACGGGCTTCAAAGTGCAGAGAGAGAGAGAGAGGAAAAAAGAAAGGGCACTGGAGAAGAAATGGAGTCTAACGGCAGAGAGCAAATAAGGCTGAGACCCGTGATGCTCTTGGCACAGTCAGCCCAGAGACCTGCTTCTCAGAATTCATAGAGACGATACAGAGTGGAGAGAAACCTGCGGGGGCCGGGGCTCCTCTGAACAGGGCTCAGATCTTCCAAAGCAGAAGCTGCCTAAAGCATCATAGCTTAATTTCTGAACTTCTAAATCACCAAGTGATTTTAGCTTAGAAATGGTAATTCATAAAGTTCTTTAAATTTGAACTTTCTTTCACAAGAAATAAAATCCTAATTTTTCATTGATTTTTTTCCCCTAAAATAATTAATCTATATTTTCACTTGGAAAGAATCACTGAGAGAAGAGAGTGAGCTGTAGACGTAATAGAGCCGGGGTCCCCAGCTCCAGGTACCAGTCCGTGGCCTGTTAGGAGCTGGCCACTCAGCAGGAGGTGAGCAGGTGGGGAGCCAACAAAGCTTCTTCTATATTTACAGCCACTCCCAGAGCTCATATTACTGCCTGAGCTCTGCCTCCAGTCAGATCAAGAAGCACGGAACCCTACTGTGAACTGCCCACGTGAGGGATCTACGCTGCATGCTCCATCCTGCCCCTCAGTCTGTGGAAAAATTGGTTTCCACAAAACTGGTCCCTCATGCCAAAAAGGCTGGGGACCTCCCTTATAAAAGAAAGGAGGGATTTCCAATAAGAACATGGATAGCCAAGCCAAGCCAGGCCACATGGGTCAGACAGTACTAGGTGCTCTTGCAAAGTCAATTCTCCTTCACAAATTCAATTCTCCTTCACAAGCCAGAGACACAACCCACGCAGGGTAACACACAAAAGGAAATGTTACTGAGCTCATTTTGGGGAAGGTGCGTGAAATTTAAAGTACATGTGTGTCTTCAATATAGGGCTAGGAGGCAAGAGGCACATTGGGGAGCCCTGCTGTGCAAAATTTGGTTCCAGAATCAAAGGTATCAGGATTCCCAGGAAACTTATTAGATATTCAGAATTTCAGGTGATTTCCCACACCTCCTGAATCTGAATCCCAGGTCATTTGTACGCACTCTAAAATTTAAGAATCCTTGAATTAGAAAATGAAAAGGGACTGCCAGTTTTCCCCACTGCAATTATACCAGGCCATTTACCTTCAGCATTCTGTTTTTGTTCCTTAGTAGTGATGGAAAGGACTACAAAAGTGGTCATTTTCCATGCTGGAGGCTGCCACATAAGAAAAAGACTTGGGCTGTAAGCTTTCCTTTGTCACCAATATGGTGACATAGGGAAGGTTATTTTTCTAAGTTTCCATTTCTGTTTCTAGAAAATGCAGCCAACACATGTAATTCGTGTTGTGGAGAGTATGATTCATGCTACATCTCTCCCCAGATAACTTCAATGACTCGGCAAAGACTATAAATCAACGTGCATTGTGTCCACAAACGTCATTGAACACTCTTCACTCTAACCCTCTCCTACTTTCCTGTCTTCACTGTCCATTATATTTTTCCCCAAACCCCATAATTCTACTTTTCCCTCTCATTTAGTTTTCACTTTTATTTTCCATCCCTTATGTCTATGCTATTCCTTCTGCCAGGAATGGTCTCTTCTGTCTAACAAAACCCTACCCACCCTGGAAGACTCGGTTGGTTCAAACACATCTTTGTAATAAAGCCATTACCAGTAGTGCTAACTGGACTCCATTTATCTGTTCCCATACAACGACTTGACCTTTTCTCTACAACGGTCATCTTTCATGCTTTTTTTTTGGGGAGGGGGGGGTGGAGCTGGTTGCATATATTTCTGAAATCACCTCAGGAATGCAAAATATTCAATGAAAGGGGTGGTTTTTTAATTCATCATTCTCATTTCCTCAACCACTGAAACAGTACTTTCACATAAAAGTTTTGAGGAATTTAGAAAGAAAAGAAAAGAAAACCTCTTAAGACACTGGCACATCTGGAGGAAGTTTTGCTCTGAAAATTATCTGATTGACATTCCTATGAGGTAGGAATAAAATTTCTAATGACGTGTGTGTGTGTGAGTGCGTGCGTGTGTGTGTGGCTGGGCGACGAGGAGCGGCACTCCCTGGAGCCAGAGCAGGCCAGCGTGGTGACCTGCTGCCGCCCAGGCCGCATGACGCCTAGGGCCTCACGGCCAAGGAGCCGGCCGTACTGGCCTGGCTAGAAGAGTACGTGGCCTTCGAGTTCCCGCTCAAAGCAGACAACGACGCGTTCGCTAGCCCGCAACCCCACCCCCCCAACCCCACCCCTCCCCACGCCCCGCTTCCACCACCACCACCGCTGCCGCCGCTTCTACCGGGGCTTCTTCAGGGGCTGTGGCCGTGGCCGGCCCGGGACCACAGGCAGCTGTGGCACCCCCCCCCCCCGTATGCACTTGGCGGCAGCCGTGTGCTCCTGCCCGACCTGGCGCACCACCTGCACCTGTGCCGAGAGGACCTGCGTGCCTACACGGTGAGGACGCGTCGTCGGGCGCCTGACTGGCTCCGGTCAACGTGCCGTGCAAGCACGACCTGCACCTCGACGCCGAATGCACGTCCCACAGCTGCCGTGGCCGCGCCCTGGTGAGGCACAGGCAGAGCCTGGGGGACAAGCTGGAGAAGCCCCGGACCTGACACGCTAGGGCCGCCTGTGACTGCGGGAGGTGCAGCCGCCGCCCTTGCCTTGCCGCCAGAGGAAGGAGGGCGTCCATCCCCTGACAGCCTAGCCGGCCCACACGCCCCTGGGACGCTGGGGTCTCGACCCGGCGCAAGGCGGTGGTGGGAGGCTTTCCATCGGCCTTCCACAGGCAAAGCTGACACCTTCTGCAGGGTCCTCAGTGTGAAGCTGGCTTTCAAGAGGACCTGGTTGACCTGGGGACCGTGGGCTTCTGAGCAGACGCCAAGCAGTGGTGGACAACTCCTAGGCCCTGGAACTAGTCCGTGCCCACCCAAGAGCATCTTTTTCTGGGTCTGGAGCCAGCATCATGTCCAGGCAGAAATGTCTTGTTCCTGGATTATGTATGTGACCCTGCGAGGGCGCATCAGCAGGCAGCCCTTTGGAGCCTGTCCATTTACCTGCTTCTCCCAGGCTGGTGCCAAGGAGCCCGAGGGTGGAGCTGGCAGGACTCGCAGGAACTGACTCCAAAGAAAACTTCCCAACCCTGTCAGGGCAGGGGACAGTGTTGTGCCCTGCAGCCACTGTCCTGACCGTGCACCTGCACCAAGGGCCGTGACCATGTAAACTGGGCCCTGGCACTTGAAGACTCTCAGTGTGATGCAACCCAACAGTTTTTATTGAAGTTACTTCACCTTATGCAGTTAGGTCATCTCTTGCGTCTCCTGCTGGTGTCGTTTGTCACGTGTCATCTAGTCCGTTGCTGTGAATCAGCTTTAATGGTATTTTGGTCTGTATCTGGAGTGAACTCATGGTACATGGGGTTCAGAGCTTGCCCGTGATTTACTTATAAATTTTGTAACTTTGGAATCATTTTAAGTTGGAAGTGCATGCGTCTCTATGTTTTAAGTTATCTAAGAATTTCCTTGGAAGAAAAGTTATGACCAACCTAGATAGTATATTCAAAAGCAGAGACATTACTTTGCCAACAAAGGTCCATCTAGTCAAGGCTATGGTTTCTCCAGTGGTCATGTATGGATGTGAGAGTTGGACTGTGAAGAAAGCTGGGCTCCAAAGAATTGATGCTTTTGAACTGTGGTGTTGGAGAAGACTCTTGAGAGTCCCTTGGACTGCAAGGAGATCCAACCAGTCTATTCTAAAGGAGATCAGCCCTGGGATTTCTTTGGAAGGACTGATGCTGAAGCTGAAACTCCAATACTTTGGCCACCTCATGTGAAGAGTTGACTCATTGGAAAAGACTCTGATGCTGGGAGGGATTGCGGCAGGAGGAGAAGGGGATGATAGAGGATGAGATGGCTGGATGGCATCACTGACTCGATGGATGTGAGTCTGAGTGAACTTTGGAAGTTGGTGATGGACAGGGAGGCCTGGTGTGCTGCGATTCATGCGGTCTCGAAGAGTCAGACACGACTGAGCGACTGAACTAAACTGAAGAATTTCCTATCAGAACTTGGGGGGAAAAAAAGAATACTAGAGTGGGTTGCCACTTCCTCCTCCAGGGATTCTTCCTGACCCAGGTATTGAAATTGCATCTTCTGCCTCGCCTGCATTGGCAGGCAGATTCTTTGCCACTGAGCCACCTGGGAATCCATACTTATCTCATAATAAGAAGGTGGAAGACGGAGATGGTATGTATTATTCTATGGAGAGAAATTCCATTAATTTGTGACTCAATCAATACAAATTGAATACTTACCGTGTGCTCCTTGACCTCCAAATTGCACTTTCATGCTTTCCTTTAGTTTGAAATATTGGAGAGGCAAGATTTTGATCACTTCCCTGTAGACTGAAATTATCTAGTTTGTTGCTCATTTGAGATTAGCTGAGGGCTCATTTCTTGTTAAAGCATGGACATCCTTACAAAGGGTATGAAGGCCAATTTGAACTGAAGAAAAATTCAGTGAGAGAAATCTTTGCAGAGAAGACACTGAGCAGGAAGTCAGTAGATCTGGTTCAAGTTCTAATTCTAGAACAGTATGACTCTTGGTAAGTCACCTAACCTCTCTGAACCTTACAAAATGATTGCTGTACTCAAATAGGCAACTAATGCTTGAATTTTTGTAATTGGTTAATGGTGAAGAATTATATATATATATATGAAGGCTACTGTGGTAAATTCAGCTCATAGGATGAGTTGAGATAGGCCAGTAAACTGCAAACTACTGGGTATATAAGCCAGTAACTGTAATTTAGAGCCTTCTGTGTGTGTGTGTGTGTGTGTGTGTGTGTGTGTGTTGAAAGGACAAGTAAGATGAGGAAAAATGGTGTCAAGTTGCTTGGTATTTGCCCCCACCTTGACCCCAGATTAAGTTCCCTATTTTATCCCCACAGAGTCAGAAGACCACAGACTCCTTCCTCCATACCCCAAACCTAGTTACTGAAGAGGGTTCACTGTCAGAGTCTAAAACATCTTCTAAAAGTGGTATAAAGGACAAGAAAACAGAATCAGAGCTGGCTTACAAGTCAAAACTGCCATTTTCCTCAGGAAGTATTTTGAATGAAAAAGATGGCTCAATGAGGAAGGAGAAAAGATAATATCATTCAGCTTATATCACTTTACCTCTGAGCACACGACGGCTAGCACAAAAGTGCAATGGTAAAGACTATGGGTTTTGGACTCAGACTGAATTGAATTTGATATAGCTCTGAAGGTTCAGAGATTTGTACTCTACTTGTAAGCTAGTAAGTTTGCTGGTCACAGTTTAATGGATATTGGTATGACACATAAGACTCCTGTGTCAAAGACAAAGGCCAATTTACTACTCACAGCAACAGCAATTGTTAGAGTATTAACATTTTTGTCAGTTCTCTAAGCCCAAATTCCCATGGGGTGATTCAAAAAGGGTCAGTTCACACCTGAATACACAACAGGTTGTGTTTCGGGAGAGGGACTCTGGGTGTGGGAACCCAAATCTTTTATAATGTGCAGTAAGCTTGTCTGGCCCTCCATCCAAAGGGAAACACTGTCTTACTCACTTTACTATGCTAGATAATAAGCCTGCCTGACTTTTGTTTCAGAGGACACAATTCCTAGCTTTCAAGACTCTTCCCCATACAGACATGCTGGAAAAGATAGTCCAAAACAGAGGTGATCGGTGCCTCTTCTCCTAAGATGAACAAACACATGGAAGATGGTTTGGAACTATCTCCCAACAGGTTATGTCTCTACTGGGTATAATTAAGAACCAATGAGACTTCCCCTTGAATCAGTTAATCACGGTGACTTCCAGTGGTGAATTCCCAGTCAATCAATCAAGGTGACTCAGTGGTTAAGACTTCGCCTTCCAATGCAGGGGATACAGGTTGAATCCCAGCTTGGGAGGTAAGATCCCACATGGTAGCTAGGAAAAAAACAAAACAGAAGACAACAGTGTTGCAATAGACTGAATAAAGACTTTAAAAATGGTCCACATGGAACAAACAAACAAAAATCTTAAAAAAAAAAAAAAAGAGTCAAATTTTATTTCCCTTTGAGTATTGTTTGTGGGTTCGTTTTTATATAGTGCAGATACCAGTAGCAATTATCTCACAAAAATAAAATGCATTAATCCATGTAAAGTTCTTAGTGCTGCCTAGTAACAGAGTGATTGCTAGTTTAAGGCCACAGAATGGCAATGGATTATGCATAGAAGTTCCTTCTTAGCTGCCCCTAACCCATAGTCCAGTCTAATTGATTGACAGAGGCAGCCCAATGTGATGGAAGAGCAAAGTAAAGAAGAAAGACTCTTTAGCTTTATGACTTACCAAGTGTGTGAACTTAACCACTTAACTTCAGTTCAGTTCAGTTCAGTTGCTCAGTCCTGTCCAACTCTTTGCAACCCCATGGACTCCAGCACACCAGGCCTCCCTGTCCATCACGAACTCATGAAGTTTACTCAAACTCATGTCCATTGAGTCAGTGAGACCATCCAACCATCTCATCCTCTGCCACCCCCTTCTCCTCCCGTCTTCAAACTTTCCCAGCTTCAGGGTCTTTTCAAATGAGTCATTTCTTCACATCAGGGGGCCAGACTATCAGAGTTTCAGCTTCAACATCAGTCCTTCCAATCAATACTCAGGACTGATTTCCTTTAGGATGGACTGGTAGGATGTCCTCGCAGTGCAAGGGACTCAACAGTCTTCTCCAACACCACAGCTCAAAAGCATCAATTCTTCAGCGCTCAGCTTTCTTTATAGTCCAACTCTCACATCCATACATGACCACTGGAACAACAGACTGGTTCCAAATAGGAAAAGGAGTACGTCAAGGCTGTATATTGTCACCCTGCTTATTTAACTTATATGCAGAGTACATCATGAGAAACACTGGGCTGGAAGAAGCACAAGCTGGAATCAAGATTGCCGGGAGAAATATCAATCACCTCAGATATGCAGATGACACCACCCTTATGGCAGAAAGTGAAGAGGAACTAAAGAGCCTCTTGATGAAAATGAAAGAGGAGAGTGAAAAAGTTGGCTTAAAGCTCAACATTCAGAAAACTAAGATCATGACATCGGGTCCCATCACTTCATGGGAAATAGATGGGGAAACAATGGAAACTGTCAGACTTTATTTTGGGGGGCTCTAAAATCACGGCAGATGGTGATTGCAGCCATGAAATTAAAAGACGCTTACTCCTTGGAAGGAAAGTTATGACCAACCTAGATAGCATATTCAAAAGCAGAGACATTACTTTGCCAACAAAGGTCTGTCTAGTCAAGGCTATGGTTTTTCCAGTGGTCATGTATGATGTGAGAGTTGAACTGTGAAGAAAGCTGTGTGCTGAAGAATTGATGCTTTTGAACTGTGGTGTTGCAGGAGACTCTTGAGAGTCCCTTGGACTGCAAGGAGATCCAACCAGTCCATTCTGAAGGAGATCAGCCCTGGGATTTCTTTGGAAGGACTGATGCTGAAGCTGAAACTCCAGTAC
>NW_011494817.1:527570-533902 GCF_000754665.1 Bison bison bison | reverse complement strand
ATGGCTGGATGGCATCACCGACTCGATGGACATGAGTTTGAGTAAACTCCGGGAGTTGGTGATGGACAGGGAGGCCTGGCGTGCTGCGATAAATGGTCACAAAGAGTCAGACACGACTGAACGACTGAACTGAACTGAATGCCACCAGATGCCATGATCTTAGTTTTCTGAATGTTGAGCTTTAAGCCAACTTTTTCACTCTCTTCTTTCACTTTCATCAAGAGACTTTTTAGCTCTGCTTCACTTTCTGCCATAAGGGTGGTGTCATCTGAGGTGCATATCTGAGGATATTGATATTTCTCCTGGAAATCTTGATTCCAGCTTTTGCTTCATCCAGCCCAGTGTTTCTCATAATGTACTCTGCATATAAGTTAAATAAGCAGGGTGACAATATACAGCCTTGACGTACTCCTTACCCAATTTGGAACCAGTCTGTTGTTCTAACTGTTCCATGTCCAGTTCTAACTGTTGCTTCCTGATCTGCACACAGATTTCTCAAGAAGAAGGTCAGGTGGCCTGGTATTCCCATCTTTTTAAGAATTTTCCACAGTTCATTGTGGTCCACACAGTCAAAGACTTTGGCATAGTAAATAAAGCAGAAATAGATGTAGATCTCAGAGGAATCTACAGAAATAGATTTTTTCTGGAACTCTCTTGCTTTTTTGATAATCCAATGGATGTCAGCAATATGATCTGTTGTTACTCTGCTTTTCCTAAAACCAGCTTGAACATCTGGAAGTTCACAGTTCACATACTGTTGAAGCCTGGTTTGGAGAATTTTGAGCATTACTTTACTAGCTTGTGAGATAAGTGCAATTGTGCGGTAGTTTGACCAGTCTTTGACATTGCCTTTCTTTGGGATTGACATGAAAACTGACTTTTCCAGTCCTGTGGCCACTGCTGCATTTTCCAAATTTGCTGGCATATGGAGTGCAGCACTTTCACAGCATCATCTTTTAGGATTTGAAATAGCTTAACTGGAATTCTCACCTCCACTAGCTTTGTTCTTAGTGAAGCTTCTTAAGGCCCACTTGACTTCACATTCCAGAATGTCTGGCTGTAGGTGAGTGATCATGCCATCGTGATTATCTAGGTCATGAAGATCTTTTGTGGGGCGGGGGGTTGGGGGGGATTGGAGGCAGTGAGTGTAGCAGTACATGCATGGGATCTTTTGAAGGAGGTCACCATTATCATTACGTCCACCATAGTTTGGCCCCAGGTAAATAGCAGGGAGGGAACACAGTTCCACCCATCAACAGAAAATTGGATTAAAGATTTACTGAGCATGCTCATGCCCATCAGAACAAGACTCAGTTTACCCCTCAGTCAGTCTCTCCCATCAGGAAGCTTCCATAAGCCTCTTATCCTTCTCCATAAGAGTGCAGACAGACTGAAAACCACAGTCACAGAAAACTAACCAATCTGATCACATGGACCACAGCCTTGTTTAACTCAATGTAACTCTAAGCCATGCTGTGTAGGGCCACCCAAGACTAATGGGTCATGGTGGAAAGGTCTGACAGAATGTGGTCCACTGGAGAAGGGAATGACAAACCACTTCAGTATTCTTGCCTTGAGAACCCCACGAACAGTATGAAAAGGCAAAAAGAGATGACACTGAAAGATGAACTCCCCAGGTCAGTAGGTGCCCAATATGCTACTGGAGATCAGTGGAGAAATAACTCCAGAAAGAATGAAGAGAAAGAGCCAATGCAAAAACAACACCCAGTTGTGGATGTGACTGATGGTAAAAGCAAAGTCCAAGGCTGTGAAGAGCAATATTGCATAGGAACCTGGAATGTTACATGTTGGGAACCACGTTAGGCATTACTGAAAAAATGGAGGCACGGCCCCAGCCCCCTCTCCTCATTCCACAAGCACGGACCTGGGATGAAGGAGTTAGCTCTTGTGATTCTGACTTGTTTCTTCCTTTTTTCGGTTGAGTTGACTGGCAAGAATGTTAAGGTGCTTATTGTTCTTGAGAGAAGCATGAGAAAGCACAAAGCCTTCTGCAGTTGTGCCCAGAAAATAATCTGTAAAGTAACCATTGACATTTGTTCAAGGATTTTTGCAAAGAATGTCCCAGGATGAGCATGTAGGCCACAGCTTGAGGCCATAGGAAAGATTGTTACCTGAGACCTGTTTGTGAGGGAAATGTTTATGGCAAAAGAAGTTTGCTGAGTTTAGGGTTTAGGAATAATTAAGAATAGTTAGAAGCCTTTTTAGGAGATAGTGAGCTCAGGGTATGAGGGGCAAGCAGGATTTAAAAAGATAAGATATAAACTGAGGAATGTGGTATGCTGCCCAGAGGTAAGCATGAGTTACAATGTAATCACAAGTAAACAGGATTCTGAGAGAATCACTGAAGCAGGAGCTCTATTTGAAGGGCAACAATGAGACAATAATCTGGGTGAGGGGGAACTGAAAATGTCAAACCTCTGACCTAATGCTTTTGAAAAAGTATAAAAGAGAACCCGATGCTTGAAATAAACATGTAGTCCCATACCTCAAGTCAGAGGCTACATCATTTCCTGCCGACACTGCTCATCTCCTCAGGCTGATCCTCTGGCTGCTGGAGCTGGACTCCGGCAGTTAGGTCCATGAATCAAGGCAAATTGGAATTAGTCAAACAGGAGATGGCAAGAGAGAACGTCAACATTTTAGGAATCACCAAACTAAAATGGACTGGAATGGGTGAATTTAACTCTGATGACCATTATATCTGCTACTGTGGGCAAGAATCCCTTAGAAGAAATGGAGTAGCCCTTATGTTCAATAAAACAGTCTAAAATGCATTTCTTGGGTGCAATCTCAAAAACGACAGAATGATCTCTGTTCATTTCCAAGTCAAACCATTCAGTATCACGGTAATCCAAGTCTATGCTCCGACTAGTAATCCTAAAGAAGCTGAAGTTGAACAGTTCTATGAAGACCTACAAGACCTTCTAGAACTGACACCCAAAAAAGATGTCCTTTTCATTATAGGGACTGGAATGCAAAAGTAGGAAGTCAAGAAACACCTGGAGTAACAGGTAAATTTGGCCTTGGAGTACAGAATGAAGCAGGGCGAAGGCTAATAGAGTTTTGCCAAGAGAATGCACTAGTCACATAGCAAACCACTTAACTTAGTAAGCTTCATTTTCCTCATCTAAAAACTGTCTAATTTATCAGGTTATTGTAACATTTAAATGGGGTGATTACGTGATAAACAGTGTTTGGCACACAGTGACTGTACTCAGCAATAGTAGTGAACTATTATTATGTCCAAGTAATTGTCCAAGTCAACTGATTCAAGGTTAACACTGAAGGTTGCTTTCAGAGTACTTTCTTATCCACCTGCATCCCTTCAGAACGCTTGGTCTTCTTAAAGAAGAACTTACCAGCAATCATCTACCAGGAGCCGTGGACCTGCAAGTTCCCTCCAGCTGCTCAGGACTCCACATTTGATCCAGAAACAGGGACAGGCAATGTCTTATTGAAAGTTGTGTCTTAAATTAGGTGACATGGCCTCTTAAAATCTAAGAATCCTAGACTTTGAATAGAAATGATTGGTGTGTGAGAATTCCAGTTCCTTAAGAATATACTTTTCTTCCCTAAATCTGTGTTTCCCAACCTTCACAATCTGAGATATGACTTGGAAACACTAGGAAAATCTTCCTTTTTCCCTGACCTCTGCCTTCTAATTGAGAGCTTCTGCCATCACTTTCTACCATCTTAACCACACATTGACTATATATCCCATCCTATTTCCTACTCTTTTGTTTTCTCTTTTTTAATTTAATCAATCATTGATACATTCATTAAATGGATATTTCTGTGCCTACCATGTATGAATCATGAAGCTGAATGTACTCCGAACACAGTAGATAACTGTAAGAGGCATCAAAATTTGAGGTTATAATATGATCCAGGTTCATAAAGAATATTAATCTAGTTGGGATTTCAGAGACATTCATACATTAAAAAATGGAAAGAAACAAGCACAATTATGCAATCAAACCAGATTCACACACACACGTACAAATGGAGCCCAAGGCTCATTTTTTCTTTAGCAAACTCATCACTGCTCTCAACCTCAAGTCACAAGTATTAGCACATGAACTGAGTACTAAACTGTGGAGACACCACAATACGGTTTGATATTTGGGCTGGGTAACAGATATACTACATGTTGAATACACTACATATACAGATACACTAAGTATGCTAGAGTCTCTACTTAGAGTTGCAGGAAGGAGGGTGAGGGGCAGATCGTAAGCAGGGTCTGGCTGGGTCATTGTCAGTTCTCTGGCAGCAACAGGGAAGCAGTGTTGCAGAATATTAAACATCTCTGCTATCCCTAGCCATGAAGCTGAGCTCGATATGTCAAAGGAAAATCTGTCTTCTAAAACCCTTGAAGAAGCAGATTATGTTGAGAGTAATAGTTTGCTAACCTGCACTTGGCTAGATGGTGCTTGGTAAGTGATTGTTGAATGAATAGAAGAGAAAACCCCAGATAATGAATGTGCAGTCTTCATTATCTGGGGTTTTGCTATCTCCCTTCATCTTGGACACTGAAAGATCCTGGGCACACAGCCCTCCAAGAATACCCAAATTGGGATTTCCCTGGTGGTTCAGTGGTTAAGAGTCTGCTTGCCAATGCAGGGGACCCAGTTTCAATCCCTGGTCCAGGAAGATTCCGCATGCCACAGAGCAACTAAGCACCACAAGTACTGAGCCCGTGTTCTAAAGCCGGTGCTCCACAAGGAGAGAAGCCATCGCAATGAGAAGCCCACACACCGCAACTAGGTAGCCCACCCACTGCCACGAAGACCCAGTGCAGACAAAACTCAAGAAAATTTTTTAAAAAGAAGACCCAAATTGTTCCATGTCTGATTATGTCTTCTGTTATAAAGCACAGAATCATGGATCCGGACAGCCTAATTTCAATCCTGAAAGACTCAGGGAAGCATTGTATCTACTCAGGAGACTCAGAATCTGAAACGAGACTCATAGGCATTGTTAGCCGTAAAATGCCAGGAAAAGGGGAAGATTTCCCTTAGGCAGCAAGCGCCACAGCTCCTTTCCTCCAGACAGAGGAGGAAAGGAGAGCTTTTGTTTTCTTTTGTTTTCAGAGCTTTGACTATCTATCTCAAAAGAGTAGGATATCTGGGAAGCCCTCACTAAAGATTCAGTCTCTAAATTTCAAAGAAAACAGAAAACTGCTTTGAGAGAAAGAACAAGAGAATCTATTTCAGACAAAGAGTGCAACCTGGAGATTTTCCGCATTATATATTACTTTAAGTGATATACTCTGTTATCAATCTGAGAATACATCAGTATATACCAAAAAGATTATCCTTCGAGTCCTAGAAGAGTTTATTTACTTTTATCTTTACTTAATAAACATTTATAGATCTTTTGCTAGTTACCAAGCGCCCACCTATTTACTGTATGTATACTGTCTCATTTAATCTCTGTGTGTGCTGGCTAAGTTGCTACAGTTGTGTCTGACTCATTGTGACCCTACAGACTGCACCCTGGCAAGCTCCTCTGTCCCTGGGCTTCTCCAGGCAAGAACACTGGAGTGGGTTTCCTTTTCCCCCTCCAGGTGGTCTTCCCCACCCAGGGATCAAACCCGCATCTCATGTCTCCTGCATTTGCAGGTGGTTTCTTTACCACTAGCACCACCTAGGAAGCATTTAAGCTTCAAAACATCCCTAAGAGGTGGATAGCAGTGCTATCCACTACTGTCACTGCAAGCATATTAGAGTTCAGATCGGGAAAATGGGCTGAGAGAATAATTAAGGTCAGAACTCAGAAACTGCAGAGCTAGACTCTGAAATTGGAAGTGTCTGATACTAAATCTCATGCTCCCTTGTTTGGAAGCGGTAGCGACTACTCCACTGCCTCAATGCCATCCTTCTGTACACTTATCTCGAAAACAAAGAAAATTGAAAGGTTATACATCATATACATTCATTGCATCAATGAGATGACCCTTAAAGGAGATAGGAAAGATATACAGAGGTAAAGAAAAATCTGAGAATATAGGCTATCACAGAGCCAACTAATATTGTTTAAAATTTTTGATTGTTGTTCAGTTGCTAAGTCATGTCCGACTCTGTGACTCCATGGACCCACAGCATACCAGACCTCCCTGTCCTCCACTGTCTCCCAGAGTTTGCTCAAGTTCATGACCATTGAGTCAGTGATGCTATCCAATCATCTCAGTATTAAAAAGAAAAGACATCAGTTGTTTGACAAAGGTCAGTATAGTGAAAACTATGGTTTTTCCAGTGGTCATGTATGGATGTGAGAGTTGGACTGTGAAGAAAGCTGAGCACTGAAGA
>NW_011494817.1:508556-527470 GCF_000754665.1 Bison bison bison | reverse complement strand
GTATGGATGTGAGAGTTGGACTGTGAAGAAAGCTGAGCACTGAAGAATTGATGCTTTTGAACTGTGGTGTTGGAGAAGACTCTTGAGAGTCCCTTGGACTGCAAGGAGATCAAACTGGCCAATACTAAAGGAAACCAACCCGGAAAATTCACTGGAAGGACTGATTCTGAAGCTGAAACTCCAATACTTTGGCCACCTTATTCAAAGAACTGACTCATTGGAAAAGACCCTGATGCTGGGAAATATTGAAGGTGGGAGGAGAAGGGGCAGCAGAGGATGAGTGTAAAAAACAAATTGTTTGGGGTAAAAATAATAGATGTTGTTTAGTCTCTAAGTCATTTCTGTCTCTTTTCGACCCCGTGGACTATAGACTGCCTGGCTCCTCTGCCCATGGAATTTTCCAGGCAAGAATACTGGGGTGGGGTTCCATTTCTCACTTCAGGGGATCTCCCCAACCCAGGGATCAAACTCATGTCTCTTGCATCTCCTGCATTGGCAGGAGGATTCTTTACCACTAGCGCCACCCGGGAAACCCAAGTCCATTTAAAAAAGTTTTTTTTTTGTTTTTTTGTTTTGTTTTGTTTTGGCCTGTATTATGTTTGTCAGAATTGTGAATAAGCATGTGGTATTTTTATAAAATGATTTGGTTATCTTGTCATATTTTTCTAAGCTTTTATAGAGTATACATAATAAGGGTAGGTTACAAAAGAATCATTTGTTTCCTCAAAGTTTTAAACCATCTAAATATTTTTGAAGGTAATTCTTTGATAACTCATCCATTTAGTCCTTGATTGCTGATATGTTCATTTGTTTTTAAGTCAGTTTAATAAAACACTCTTCTCAGGCAAAATTCATCCATTTCACCCAAGTTCCAATTTATTGTCATAGAGCTTTATAACACGTGTTTTTCAGAATTTAAATGCTTCTGTTTATTATTATAAGTCTTTTTCATTTCTTTTTTCTCTCTTTCAAAAGACACTTTCAAAAGTTTGATTTTCTTTTTATTTTCAAAGAAATGGCTCTTGGATTCAATCCTGTTCTGTTATGCAATTCCTTAATATCTGTATTATTTCTTCATATTTCTTTTTTAAGAAATACATACACTCCCCATGTGCATGTTAATTTGCTACCCAATGTTACTTGTTGTTCTTCCTCATCTTATTTCTTCAACACTTCCCCTTGTCTTACAAATCACCCTCATGTTATGGGGTTGATGATTCTCACAGATTCTCCCTTTTAGCTTTCTGCTCTTGTTTCATAATGGTCTTGTCTTATTATATCTCATAGATCTTTTCAAGAGTTTTCCAAACATTTGGGGGGAGTTCCATCATAAACAAAGGCCCACTCTTCCGTTGAGTCTTTAGTCATTTGCCTCTTTCCATATTTTTGTAAATATGGAGGATTGCTTATGTTCTGTCTATCTGGGGGTTTTGTTCTTATTGCTTATTTTGCCTGCACAGCAGCCTCGCGTTTGCTGTGAGCAGGAGGCCCGGTGGTGCTCGGTTTCTTTCGCAGCCCGCATGCACAGCAGCCTCGCATTTGCTGTGAGCAGGAGGCCCGGTGCTCTTCGGTTTCTTTCGCAGCCCGTATGTACCAAGACTTCCTTATGTACAGGGTTTCCCTGGTGGCTCAGACAGTGAAGAATCTGCCTGCAATACAGGAGACTGGGTTCAATCCCTGGATTGAGAAGATCTCCTGGAGGAGGAAATGGCAACCCACTCCAGGGTTCTTGCCTGGAGAATCCCACGGACAGAGGAGCCTGGTGGGCCTGAGTCCGTGGGGTCACAGTTGGACACAACAGAGCAACTGACGCTTTCAACACTTTTTTCACTAATGGAATACCTTCCTCATATTGTTATCAGCAACACACATCCAATCACAATTTCTTGTGCTGGCCTGCTTTATTCTCATGTTCTTCTGAAGAACATATAATCCCATCTGGGATTATATCCATACTCTTCTATACTCATAATTCAGAATGTATATAAAACTAAATGTGTAGTCTTAACCTGTGTTACCAGGAGTGTTCTGCCAGCCTTGACCCCCATCAACAGCATTTTCCTAGTGCCTAGGGTCCAGCATCTCTTGGAATCCTTTCTTCATTCAACCAACATTTATTGCACCACCTTACGTGTATAATGTACTGCTCCTCGCCTTTGTCTCTGCTTGTTTTCTGAGAAGCTATTTTATGGTCTGCTAGTCTTACAAGAATACTCAAAAGATGTGAGCATAAAGGGGAAATATTTGCACTCCCTCAAAAGAGTATCCATTTAGAAGAGGGGCAGTGACTTAGTCCAGACTGTTACAGCAAATATAGCATAGGTTGGGTGGCTTAAACAACCATTCTTTCTCATAGTAGTAGAGGTTGGGAGGTCCAAGATCAAAGTGAAGACACACCCCTTTGTGGTGAAGGTCCTCCTTCTTGGTTGGTAGAGGCCATCTGCTCATTGTCTCCTCATGTAGCAGAGGGAAAATTGTTATGTCTTAAGTGTTCCTCTTAACAGAATGCCGATCTCACTCATGAGGGTTCCACTCTCAGGACCAAACTGCAACCCAGAGCCCCATTTCCTCATAGCATATAAGGGGTTAGAATTCCAGTGTATGAATTTGGCGGCAGGGCCACAAGCATGCAGTCCATAATGGATGGAGACATCATTTTCTGGTATTTTAATAAAGACCTGGGTCTCTGATCCAGAATGAAACATAAGACAGAGGGAGAAGAATAGTCCTTCCCCTCTCGGGCCTGAGGTCCTGCTCTGTTTCACGAGGTGGCGCGTGATTCCAATGCCAGTTATTGTTATCAGTGCATCTTCATCAGTCTCAGAAGTCAGGAGTGGCAGCGGTTCCGATGCCATTGCTGTAGCACGTCTAATAGACTTTAGTTTTCCGGCGCCTTTGTTTTTTCGAGGGAATAGTCAAATAAATTTTTAAACGGGAAGCCACCCAGGCTTTCTGAGTATCCCCTTTAGGAACCTGGCGTGTCCCTGGGCCATCTTCGAACAGTTAAGGCTCTATGGAGGGCCCCCATGCACTGGTGAACTATAAAATATTGAAATGGATCAACTGTAAGATGAGCCTCCTCAGAGTGGAGTCAAGTTTCAACCCACAAAACCACCATTTCGCCTGAGCTTCAGCCAGGAGCCCACTGCTGCCCATCTGGGTAAGAGACACGGCGTGTTTTCCCAGGAACAGCTGCTACTCTTCTCCTCCTCTGGCAGCCAGCATGTTGCAGCTGAAAAGATTGGCTATTTTCCTTTGAGCTGCTACAAAGCACGAAGCAGAGCAGGGCATATGATTCTCCTCTGGCCCATGTAGTGTTGTCTGGCGGGGGCACGCAGGGAAGAGACCAACAGTCACCACTTAAGGCTGCCAGCTCTGCAGAGATTCTGCTCTGGGGTGGGTGGCTTGAGTTAGAGAGGAGTGTTTAGAGTCAGCCATGCCTGAAGCATGAGGAAGAATGAGCTTTCCAGTCAGTCGTGCCATTTTAGCAACTTACTCCTCTCTCTCGGAGGTGGTTTTCTCATGTCAAGAATGAAGACGACAGTACCCATCTCACAGGGACATAGAAGCGACGAAATATATGTTGGGCTTCCCTGGTGGCTCAGTGGTAAAGAATCGGCCTGCCAGTGCAGGAGACAGGTTCAATCCCTGGTCTGGGAAGATCCCTCAGGCAGCAGAGCAACTAAGCCTAAGCCACACTACTGAGCCTGCGCCCTAGAGCCCAGAGTGCCCTAGAGCACGTGCTTTGCAAGAGAAGCCGGCTTGCCACAATGAGAAGCCGCAGACACGCAATGAAGAGTAGCCCCCCCTCTCCAAAACTAGAGAAGGCCAGTGAGCAGCAACAAAGATGAGTGCAGTCAAAAATAAACAATTAATTTTTTAAAAAGGTAGTATATGCTAAATTCCATACATATATATGTACACATATATGTACATATGTTATATTTTATATATATATATTTATTTATATATATATATATAAATATACCCCCAAAAGCATATTGCTGCTCAGAGTCAGGACCAAGGTAAAGCAAGTGAGTGACCCCTATGTGCACAAAGTTTTAGGGAGCCCCCAAAACTCAGGAACCAAAATAAGTACTATTTTAAAGCAATATTTTAAAAATTACTGCAACAAAATCTATAATGGATAAATTATCTAAATCTTAAGTAAGGACAGATTCTGACCCTCCGTGATACAATCTTGTCTTACTGCACTGTGCTCAGTTGCTCAGTTGTGTCCAACTCTGGGACCCCATGGACTGTAGCCCGGCAGGCCCCTCTTTCTGTGGGATTCTCCAGGCCAGCACGCTGGAGCGGGCTGCCATTTTCTGCTCCAGCCTGTCTTACTAGTCTCATCCTAATCTTGGCCCTGTTTCTAGTACAACTTTATTTAGAAACTCATGAGCCAGCCAGCGGGCAGGAGTTTGTTGATTTGATTCTTTTAAATGTTGCCTTAAAATGTCTGTGTTGCTTGCTGAGGTCTGGGCAGTCACCTTAAAATTTGAGTCAGAGGTGAACTTCTCGCTCACCTCATCTTATCCCAGGGTCTGATTCTCCTAAGTTTCATTTCTTAACAGCTTATTACTTGTCATTTCCGATCTCAATGAGAAAACCACGTGCTTTCTCTTCTGTCTCCCTGTGCTTCTCCTCCCTGGTTCTCTAAGCACTGAGAATTCCTACCGGCATGCTCCTAGCCATACAGTGTGGCCACATTTATTGCATATTATTACACACAAATATTCTTACAAAATACTGCATATTTTTACAAACATAACTGCATTTAGAGGAACGTCTCAAACCTTCATAATCTTGCCCAAGTTGGTCTGAATGGCAGGAGTTAACTGACTTTTCTAGAGGTTCCCTACAAATTATTTTTACAATGTCTAGGGTGCTTTTAAGTACAATCCAAATGCTCTCTAGGCAGCAACATTTTGAAAGTGCCAAGTAAGGTGATTGTCCCTCTGATCAGAGGCAATGGGGTGCAGGGAGTCTTACAGTGAGCTCTGGGGGAGATACAGAGATGTGTAAGGTACAGTTTCCTTTAGGTACCTCCAGGAGTAGAAATAAGAAATGGGTATAGAATGATAGTTATCAGTTATTGTGTGTGGGTGTTCATCAGTAAGTCGTGTCTGACTCTTTGTGACCCCAAGGACTCTAGCCCTCCAGGCTGCTCTGTCCATGGGATTCTCCAGGCAAGAATACTGGAGTGAGTTGCCATTTCCTCTTCCAGGGGACCTTCCCACCCCTGGAATTAAATCCATGTCTCCTGTGTCTCCTGCATTGGCAGGCAGATTATTTACCACTGCTGCTGCTGCTTCTGTTAAGTCGCTTCAGTCGTGTCCGACTCTGTGCGACCCCACAGACGGCAGCCCACCAGGCCCCTCCATCCCTGGGATTCTCCAGGCAAAAACACTGGAGTGGGTTGCCATTTCCTTCTCCAATGCATGAAAGTGAAAAGTGAAAGTGAAGTCGCTCAGTCGTGTCCGACTCTTAGTGACCCCATGGACTGCAGCCCACCAGGCTCCTCCGTCCATGGGATTTTCCAGGCAAGAGTACTGGAGTGGGGTGCCATTGCCTTCTCCGATTTACCACTGAGCCACCTGGAAAGCCCTTTGTTGGGTGGGTATTACATGTTAAAGTCTGTATTATATGTATTATCTCATTTAATCCTCATAAAACATTCAGTGTTATAGGTATTATCACTGGTATTTTGCTTATAAGGAAACTGAGGCACCAATGAAACAGCACAATCAGCTAGTAACTAGCATTTCTAGTCTTTTCTGCTTTACCACAATGAATTGTACAGTTATTTAATCTTAGAAAGGATTATTTTTTTAAAAAATGTTTGCATATGGACCATTTTTAAAGTCTTTATTGATTTTGTTACAGTATTTCTTCTGTTTTGTGTTTTGATTTTTTGGCTACAGGACATGTGGGATCTTAGCTCCCTGACCAAGGATTGAACCCTCAGCCGCCTGCACTGGAAGGCGAAGTCTTAGCCACTGGACTGCCAGGGAATTACCTCTAAAGGGATTTTTATATATCGTTTCCTCTTTGATCCTTTCCCTACCCTGTGAAGTAGCAAATGGTGTTTCCATTTGCCACAAGAGGAGCCTGCAGGCCAGAGCAGGCAAAGTGGACCGAGAAATATTTTCTGATTCCAGTGCTCTATCCTTGACAATTTGCTGTTTCTCATCTAGGAATTCTTCATCAAAGCTGCCTAGCATCATAAATGAGCTTGTTAAATTCTATATCTTACCTCGACTCATTGGGCAAGCGTTGTGCTCAGTCCTGAAAGTCAGGCTTAAAAATTGCCTTCTGTGCTGGGTGAGACCCCTCTGTTAGCCTCCAGAGTCCCCGCCCCTTTCTACACTCCTCTATCCTGCACATCACCCTGCAGGCCAGCTCAGACAGACTATATCAAGGGGTCCCCCTGGCTTCCTACTGAATCCAGCTAAGTGGGGAGCCCCCGTAAGAAAGCAGAGGGAAAGGGAAGGGTGAGGTTGGGGGTCCCTGACTCCCTCCCTATGAGGTCACCGCAAACCAGTTGTCCCCACTCCAAAGGCCCTGGTTCTTCGCAAGGTGCTCACCTCTGCTAGAGTCCCTACCGCCTTTCAGATCCCAAGGGAGGGACTAGGTCTACGGACACTCACCAAGATCGCACTACCCTTTGTGTTTGCCTACACTCACCCCACCCCAGAATCTTTGCAAACAGCCCCTACTTAAACCTTAACGTAAATGTGCTCTTCAGTTTGGGCTCTGACTGATCCAGCTCCCCTGTGAACTTGGATAAAGACTGTTAGAGTTGATCTCACAGACCTGAGACTGAGTCCCAACACGGCCACTCTGTGCTCTGGGAGGGGTTTTCAGCTTCTCTGAGGCTCGGAGCCTCACCTCTGAAACACCAACACCCCTGCGGATTACTCATTCCTCATCACGCATTTGAGATATCCTTGTTAAGCCTCTACTGTATGCAGAAAGAAAGAAAAAAGTCTATCATAGTAATCTTATGGACTCTGTTGGAGAGGGAGAGGGTGGGAAGATTTGGGAGAATGGCATTGAAACATGTATAATATCATGTATGAAACGAGTTGCCAGTCCAGGTTCGATGCACGATACGGGATGCTTGGGGCTAGTGCACTGGGACGACCCAGAGGGATGGTATGGGGAGGGAGGAGGGAGGAGGGTTCAGGCTGGGGAACACATGTATACCTGTGGCGGATTCATTTTGATATTTGGCAAAACTAATACAATTATGTAAAGTTTAAAAATAAAACAAAATTAAAAAAAAAAAACAAAACAAGGATTCCTCCAGAGAAGCTGCCTTCTGATTGGGTTACACAGAAAACAGAGGTCCACAAGGCTCTCTAAGGGAGCAGTGTCTGGCCCATGATTGGTGATGGTGAGCACTTTGGGAAAGCTTTCAAGAAGTGGTGATAACTGACATGCCAAGTCCTGAGAGCTGAGAAAGGTGTCTCTAGGACCTCTCAAATTCAACGAGAGGTCCTCATTAAGCTGTGTCCTCTTCTTAGAGTTCCCTGTCTCAGTGACTAAGTACCACCACTCACCTGTGCAGGCAGAAACCTGGGCGTGGTCCATAGGACCCCTTCTGCCTCACTTCCCTTATGAAGCCAATCACTAACCTTCATGCTGACTTCCTGAAATGTCCCTGGGATCTGTCTAGCTCTCTCAGTCTCACCCTTGATCTTATACGAACCACTGCCATTGCCCCCTTGAATTACAATGGCTCTTTCCATGTCCACTGGCCCACCATCCCCACCAACCTTCCCCCACTTGTTAATCCTCTGTAGGGCAGCCAAAGACCCCTGTAGGATGAAAATCTGATCAGGTAGGCTTCCAAAGGTTTTCCTTGGATTTCAAGTTAAAGACAGGATTCATGAATAAGGCCCACTGTGGCCAACGTCGGAAAAGGCAATGGCACCCCACTCCAGTACTCTTGCCTGGAAAATCCCATGGACGGAGGAGCCTGGTGGGCTGCAGTCCATGAGGTCGCTGAGTCGGACATGACTGAGCGACTTCACTTTCACTTTTCACTTTCATGCATTGGAGAAGGAAATGGCAACCCACTCCAATATTCTTGCCTGGAGAATCCCAGGGATGGGGGAGCCTGGTGGGCTGCCATCTATGGGGTCACACAGAGTCGGACACAACTGAAGCGACTTGGCAGCAGCAGCAGTGGCTAACGTGGTCTGGTTCTTGCTTCCCCAGCCTCATCCCAAGATGTACCAGCCCTTGTTCCCCCTCCTCTCTGTACCCCAACTGCTCACTTTTCAGCCCCCCACTGACTGCTCATCCCCATTTCCAACATAGGAGTTGGTTTTCTCTGCTTGCAAGTATTTTGTCTCCCTTTCTCTTCCACAATGGCTCAGCCGTAAAGAATCTGCCCGCAGTGCAGGAGATGTGGGTTCGATCCCTGGGTTAGGATGATCCCCTGGAATAGGAAATGGCAACCCACTCCAGTGTTCTTGCCTGGGAAATCCCATGGACAGAGGAGCCTGGAGGGATACAACCAAAGGGCCGAAAAGAGCCAAACACAACTGAACACACAGGCAGTCCCCTTTTCTCCCCTAGTTAGTTCTCACCCTTCAAACAACACACAGCAAGTCCTTGGGGGAGCCATCTGACCTTTGACTTCATCACCCCCCACCCCGCCCCATGCTGCAGACTCACATAGCACAGAATGTCCCTCTATGGTGGCACAAGTCACATTTGTCTGTATTCTAATGGAATAATCATCATTCATTAAACTTTACTTATTAAACATTGATTTTGTGTCCTTGAGATTAAACTGTTAGGAACGTGAAACAGGGACTATGGCTTAGTCTGTTCATCATAGTCGCTGGCATGGACTATGAGCACAAAACTATTTGTTAAAGATGGGAATAGAATGCCAGGAAAAGAAAATATGGCAATGACTCTTCCAGATAAGTAAATAAGGCTTACATTAAGCATCAAAAGGCTTCATTTAAAAAAAAATTCCTTAAAAATATTACATTTTTCTCTGTCTTCTTAAAGTACAATACATGAAATAAATCAACATTTTTGGAAGACTCTGGGTCTTTGTTAGGAACCTTGATTATTGGACTCGCTTCTAACTCTGGCTGGCCTTTGACTTCTTTGCTTTTCAGACTCCTCAGCCTGCATGTCACAGATTTCCACTCTCTGCCTTGAGAGCTGGCATGTCCTTTCTGGGTACTGTCAGTGCGCTGCTTCTTACAGGCTCTTTCAGGCTTCCTAATTTGTTGCTTTGAATCTCCTGCAGACTGAGAAAACTAGATAACCAAGCTGGTTGAATTGAGTGTGAAGTCAGATTGACATGTTCCAAATGAGCCCCAGAGGGTTCTTCTAAACTCAAGCCAATGACCTCCAGTCCCCTCTGCATGCCTGAGATCAGCCACCTTCTTCCCACTCTGCACATTGCTTTGCTGCTTCTTCTCTTCCTTCATATCTTTTGTTTGTTCAAGATTGGCTTTCTGTGGACTTGCCAGCTAATAGGAATTTTCCTTTCCCTGCTGAGTGGCAAACTCACCAGGATGATAGAATTAATCTTCAGGGTTTCAATGCTCTGGTTGGTTTTCACTGTTTTTAGATACTTATTAAGGTAAACAAGGCTTCCCTGGTGACTCAGGTGGTAAAGAATCCACCTGCAATGCAGGAGACCTGGGTTCGATTTCTGGGTTGGAAAGATCCCCTGGAGGAGGGCATGGCAACCCACTCCAGTATTCTTGCCTGGAGAATCCCCAAGGACAGAGGTGCCTAGCGGGCTACAGTCCATGGGGTTACAAAGAGTCAGACATGACTGAGCAACTAAACACAAGATAAATAAGGGCCTTCCCAGGTAGCACTATTGGTAAAGAACCCGTCTGCCAATGCAAGAAACATAAGAGACATAGATTCAATCACTGCTTCAGGAAGATCCTCTGGAGGAGGGCATGGCAGCCCACTCCAGTGTTCTTTCCAGGAGAATCCCATGGACAGAGGAGCCTGGAGGACTTAAGTCCATAGGGTCACACAGTCAGACATGACTGAAGGGACTTAGCAAACATGTAAGGTATGTAAGAGTCTACCTCTTCCCTTGTCTCAGGCAGAAGCCAGAACTGGAGGAGTTTTCCTTGAATAAATGGGACTTTACTCTAAAGAGAGTAACACCGAAGACACAAAGCAGTTGTTTGAAGCACATGGTACCCGGATGAATCAAGCCTGGGTTTAGGTGGTAATAGCCTTGCTCCCTCCTTAGTTACAAAGATCCTCCCTTTTTTCCTATCCAGTTAGAATTGTATTAATTACTTCCAACCTGGGTTAAAAGGAAGAAGTGGGGAGTAAAACTATTCGTTATAAACCTGGGAAGAGCTTTGCAGACTGTGCAAGGACACCAAAGCAAAGAAAGAGACCAGGGTAGAGAATTTCACAAGTCCAGAGCAGTCAAGAAGGCGACAGCTTTTGTTCTGATCTTGAATTTGAGCACTTGTCCCTTTCAAGTTGATTGCATGCTTCAAGAATGCATTAAGAACAGCAAGGAAGAGGGAGAAAATGAAATTTGGAACAAAAGTATTATTATGAGCTGAGAATCAGGCTCTGATTTGGAGAGCAACTCCTTGAAAGGTTTTGGAGACTTAGTCTGACACTCGGCTTTGTGCAGCCGGCTGGGGCAGCCTTTGGGGTTCCAGAGAATTACCCGCAGCTTGATGCACAGGCGATGTTAATGACAGGTCAGAACCAAAGGTGAACCAAAATGACAGCACTGTCTTCCCCCCAAAAAACAGTTATTATCACAATTTTCTACATGCTAGTAAAAGGCCAAAGACTCAGTCAGGGCTGGAAGACATTCTGATGGGAAATGAAAAGGCCAGCAAGAATCCAGGTGACTAAACTTCATCAGGGGGGCTCAGAATCGGACCTACTTATATAAAGGAGGCCCGTGTCCTCTTACATCTATGAAATAACCAGAAACCATACAGTGACTCTAAGTACAGTCCGTTGTAGGTAATTTTCCACCCAGGCACATTTTAAAGCTGCTTTCTACCCAAAGTGCTTATTTGGCTCTGTCTTAAAGTGGCCCTTAAAAACCAGGCTACTCCAGGAAGCTATGTTTGTAACACGCAAAAAAAGGCAGTCGCAGGAGTAAGAACAACAAACAGGTGAGCGCCTAGATGTAGAGGAAAGCACCCTGGACACGGAGCCCGAGATCTGAAGGCTCGTTTCACTACGTCACTCGTGCGCTAGCTCTGTGACCTTGAGCAGAGTCGTTTCTTCAACTTTAATTGGCAATGTTCCTTCTAAATTTCCTTCCAGCTTATTACAAAAATGTATGATTTTTAGGAATTTTCTGAACCTGCAATCTTGTTTTTCATGGTGTTGGATAATCAGAAGGAGAGTGAAGAATAAAAGAAATCCTGGTCGTATAGTAGATGGAGCATTAGACTTGAAATAACAAGTAACAATTGACTTCCCTAAGCCTCAATTTGCATCTCTGAAAAATGGGTATAACAATAGTGTACTTCACATGGTGGTGTTTTTTTTTTGTAAACTTTACAAAATTGTATTAGTTTTGCCAAATATCAAAATGAATCTGCCATAGGTATACATGTGTTCCCCATCCTGAACCCTCCTCCCTTCTCCCTCCCCATACCACCCCTCTGGGTCGTCCCAGTGCACTAGCCCCAAGCATCCAGTATCATGTGGGTTGAGTGGATTAAATAAATACATGTGCATCTAAACTATTTCTATAAATATTCTTCTAATATGTCATGCCCTATTCTTAAAAGGACCTTCCAGTTTATTAGGTGGGTGGGAGGTGCCAAGGTTAACATAGAAAATCATGGTTTTCAGACTTTAATTACATAGGAGTCACCTGGATAGCTTGTTAAAAATGCAGATTCTAGGGTGGAACCCATGATGCTGCACCTCTAACACACTCCCAGGCTAGATTTTGAGTAGGGAGGCCATAGAATAAACACTTAAAACAGGACATTCCATGATAAAGTATGTACATTGTATATGCCATGACTGAAAGCCTCTATCCCTTTCCAAATGTGCAAATCCTACACTTCCTTCTAGACCAGTTCAAGCACTATGGTTCATAAATGCAGCTCAGACTACTGTCAGATCAGATCAGATCAGTCGTTCAGTCGTGTCCGACTCTTTGCGACCCCATGAATTGCAGTGTACCAGGCCTCCCTGTCCATCACCAACTCCCGGAGTTCACTCAGACTCACGTCCATCGAGTCAGTGATGCCATCCAGCCATCTCATCCTCTGTCGTCCCCTTCTCCTCTTGCCCCCAATCCCTCCCAGCATCAGAGTCTTTTCCAATGAGTCAGCTCTTCACATGAGGTGGCCAAAGTACTGGAGTTTCAGCTTTAGCATCATTCCTTCCAAAAAAATCCCAGGGCTGATCTCCTTCAGAATGGACTGGTTGGATCTCCTTGCAGTCCAAGGGACTCTCAAGAGTCTTCAACACCACAGCTCAAAAGCATCAATTCTTCGGCACTCAGCCTTCTTCACAGTCCAACACTCACATCCATATATGACCACAGGAAAAACCATAGCCTTGACTAGACGAACCTTTGTTGGCAAAGTAATGTCTCTGCTTTTGAACTGTAGCCCTCTGCAAACTCTTTCTTCTTAACATCTGTTAAGTCTACTGCTGGTAACTGCTCTGATAATCCCAAAATGTAAGTCTGCTGGCCAAGTGCACCACAGCCAGAAAGTGAAAGTGTTAGTCACCTCCTGCTCCTTTGTGACCCCATGGACTGCAGCATGCCAGGCCTCCCTGTCCCTCACCATCTCCTGGAGTTTTCCCAAGTTCATGTCCATTGCATCGGTGATTCCATCCAGCCACCTCATCCTCTGATGCCCTCTTTTCCTTCTGCCCTCAGTCTTTCCCAGCATGAGGGGCTTTGCCAATGAGTCAGCTGTTTGCATCAGATGATCAAAATACTGGAACTTCAGCTTTGGCATCAGTCCTTCCAATGAGTATTCAGGGTTGATTTCCCTTAAGATTGACTGGTTTGATCTCCTTGCTGTCTAAGCGACTCTCAGGGGTCCTTTCCAGCACTGCAGTTTGAGGGCATCAATTCTTTGGCACTCTGCCCTCCTTACAGTTGAACTCTCACAACCATATGCAACCACTGACTATATGGACCTTTGTCAGCAGAGTGACGTCTGCTTTTCAACACACTATCTAGCTTTGTCATAGCTTTCCTGCCAAGAAGCAATTGTCTTATGATTTCATGGCTGCAATCACAGTCCACAGTGATTTTAGAGCCCACGAAGAGGAAATCTGTCACAGCTTCCACCTTTTTCCCTTCTGTTTGCCATGAAGTGATGGGACTAGGTACCATGATCTTAGTTTTATTAATATTTAGTTTTAAGCTATCTTTTTCACTATCCTCTTTTACCCTCATCAAGAGTTTCTTTGGTTCCTCTTTGCTTTCTGCCAAATATCTGAGGCATATCTGAGGCATCCACATATCTGAGGTTGTTAATGTTTTTCTCACCTATCTTGATTCCAGCTTGTAACTCATCTGGGTGTGGATCATCACAAACTGTCGAAAGCTCTTAAAGAGATGGGAATACCAGATCACCTTACCTGTCTCCTGGAAAACCTATATGCAGGTCAAGAAGCAACAGTTAGAACCCTGCATGGAACAACTGATTGGTTCAGGATTGAGAAAGAAGTACATCAGTGCTGTCTGTTGTCACCCTGTATATTTAACTTAGCACATCATGAGAAATGCTGGGCTGTGTGGGTAAAATTGGATAGCTATTTTTATATTTCATCACTGAACATATACTTGTTTTTACAGTTGTGCAAATGCATACATCATTGAATACTGTCCTGTCATTCAACCAACAGATATTTCTTAAACACCATTTCTATTGCTAGTCAAAGAATTTGTTACTGTAGATATAGCAGCAAAAGGAGAAAACTGGGACTGCTTTAATATTATTTAAAATACAGAAGCCAAAGGGTCGCCAAAGAGTCAGACATGATTGAACACATTGAGCACAAAAAGCCAAGGTATATACTGAACTAGTTCTTTCAAACTTGATGAGCCATAGAAAGTTATTTTAAGGGTATTGATTATTACAAAGGGAATCGATCATGAAAACATAGAAAAAGGGTGGGAAAGCAATTACAACAGTGCATAACAGGATCTGTTAATGATATTGATTTCAATCTTATCAGAAGTCAGGGAAGGTTTCCTAGAGGAGGGATGTTCAAACTGGTTTGGCTGAGCAAAGGGAGGAGAGAGGTTGGAGAGCATCCTAGGCAAAGGGAAGAGCCTCTGGAACTAGGGGAAAACACTGCATGTTTTAGGCGCTGCAAGAAGTCAGGTGTGGCTGGGACAGATCATACTATGGAGGGCTTGGGGACACATGGAAGTTTAGAATGGGTTTGGAGTGATGGGTACCGTTAGGAAGGCGATGAAGAAAACAGGTAGTAGAATTTGCCGTCTCTTCAGTGGTTAGGATTCCACAGCTCCACTGCATGGGGCATAGATTCCACCCCTGCTGGGGGAACGATGCTGCATGGCATGGCCAAGAAATGAAGAATGAGAAAGGAGACAGAGCGGGTGAAGACAGGAAGGTGAGGAAAAACACGGCATTCACTCATTCATTCAGCTTCCACAGCGTGCTCTAAATTAAACAGAAGCAGTGAGTGAACATGGGAAACACCCCTTTCTTCCCAGCATGCACATTCTAGTTGGAAAGGCAGACAATAAGCAACTAAACTAAGTAGTTACTCGCTTACTTACTTAGTTAAACAAGACAATGAGAGATTATTGCTAGAGCCACAAAGGAAGAAAGCAAGATGACATGATTGGGAATAACATCCCCGTATGGGCAGAAAGGAGCAGCGTCTGATAGGGTTAAGGAGGGCCTACTGATCACCATGTCATGTGACTCTACGGGAACAGACCTGATGACTTATAGCCACCCTAGGGAGCCAGGGAAATGACTATGATGCCTTTAGGAAACAGGCTGCTCGCTTCATGGCTGTCTGCACTGTCTGCCCTCTGTCACCCTCCTTGGGATTCAGTCCTCTTTTCTATTAAGGTTCCTTCATTAACATCTCCCTTCTTTCCTTCTCTTCCAAAAGTAAACAGGAGAGGGAAGGGAACATCATATAAATATCAATGGTGTGTCCCAATCTTAAATGAAAAGAAAGAATTTTGAGGTATAACAGTTATTAGCTGTGGGATTTTGATGCCTCAATTTCATTTGTAAAATAGAATAATGATATTTATATTAGATATCTCCAGAGAGAAAGAACCAATAGGATATGTATATATGGAGTGTGTGTGTATGATGTGTGTGTAATACATATAAAGAATATGTATACACACATCATACATACATATCCTATTATATACTGGGCTCCCCTGGTGACTCAGATTGGTAAAGAATCCACCTGCAGTGCAGGAGACCTGGATTCAATCCCTGGGTCGGGAAGATCCCCTGAAGGAGGCATGGCAACCCACTGCAGTATTCTTGCCTGGCGAATCCCCATGGACAGGGGAGCCTGGTGGGCCACAGTCCCACCAGGGGTCGCAAAGAGTCAGACACGACTGAGCGGCCTAGCACAGCACAGTACATTATACATTATACAATACGTATCTGATGTGTCTGTTATATGCATAGTATATGTGTACACACAAAATATACATCCTCATCAAATATATATATTCTATTATATATTACACATGTCTGTGCATGCTCAGCCATTTCGGTCATGTCTGATGACTCTTTGTCACTCTGTGGACTGTAGCCCACCAGGCTCCTTTGTCCATGGGGTTCTCCAGGCAAGAATGCTGGAGTGGGTTGCCATGCCTTCCTCCAGGGAATCTTCCTGACCCAGGGAATGAACCCATATCTCCTGTGTCTTCTGCATTTCAGGTGGATTCTTTACTCACTGAGCCACCTGTGAAGCCTCTATGTATATTACATATTACCATATAAATATATGTTCTATGTAGAATATGTGCTTTAGTCTCTCAGTCATGTCTGACACTTTGTGACCCCATGAACTATAGCCCACCAGGCCCCTCTGTCCATGGAATTCTCCAGGCAAGAATACTGGAGTGGGCTTCCATGCCCTCCTCCAGGGGATCTTCCCAATCTAGGGGTCGAACCACGATCTCTTGTGTCTCTTGCAATGGCAGGCTGATTCTTTACCACTGTGCCACCTGAGAAGCCCAACTATGTAGGATATAAATGTATGTAGAAATATATATATGTCCTATGTAACAAGAGAGAAAGGTTTATTTTAAGGAATCAGCTCGTATGATGGGGGTTAGCAAATCCCACATTTCAGGGCAGGTGTGCAGGCTGGAAACTTGCAGAAGAGTTAGTGCTGAAGTTCAAATCTGAAGGCAATTTGGAATCCGAAGTCCTTCTTCCTTTGGTAGCTCAGTCTTTTATCCTTAAGGTCTTAAGTAATTCGATGAGGTCCACCCACATCACGGAAGACAATTTAATTTTTCAAAATCTACTCAGTTGAATGTTAGTCATATCTAAAAACACCTTCACAGAAGCATCCAGATGGGTGCTTGACAAGTATCTGGGCCTCATGGCCTAGTCCAACTGACATATAAAATTTAAAAACCACATTATCCCTTTACTAACACCAACACTGGATCATATTAATTCATGTTACTCTATCTCCAGATCTCAGTTTCCTTATCTGTACAATGCAGGTAAGACTACCTGCCTCTTAGGGCTATGGTGAGAATGAATAGGCCAGTCCAAATAAAAGCCTAACACAGAGCCTGGCACACAAAAAATTCATAAATCATGTTTCCTATGATGATGATGTTAGTGATAATTTAAAATGCTATTTATAAGTAATGATTAAGTTAAAATGCCAAAAGAAACCTTTTCTGACTATTGGTGCCAACTGCTTTTTATAATAACCAAAATTGCTTCTTTCAGCCTCACAAACTAGCCTGTTTGCTTAAAATGAAGGGTGATGTTTCTGCTGGATAAACTAACATACAAGCTTATTTTTCACCAACCTATTTTCCAAAGCCCAAATTGATCTCTCCAAACTCTGAATCTGATTTATGCAGTCATTCCACAAATGTTTACTGAGCACACCCTTTGTGACAGATACTTGATAGATGTGGGCTGCAAGCATGCAAGGAATACAAAAGACACTGCACTCTAGAATGTAATAAACTGGGGAGATAACATTGCAAACCATCATAGCTACTATTTTCTTGAAGACCTACTAAGTGGCAAGCGACTTTGCACTGATTACAGCATTTAATCTTAACTCTTAACTTTATGATGTGGGAATGAGCCCATCCTCCAGAGTATAACTTGGCATTTAGAGAAGTATAATGGCTTGCCCAAGGAAACAAAGGAAATAAATGCTGGAAAGAAGGATAAACGCTATGGTTGGCGTTTGAACCCTTGTCTATCTGACTCAATTCCCATGTGCTCTTCTGCCTTTCAATTACCAACAGTGGGAATTCAGTGAGATAATTGTTGAAGAAGAAGGGAGTAGAACGTTCAGGGCATAGGAGAAGCCAGCCCTAACTCTGCCTTGGTGAGTCAGACACAGCTTTGCAATGGTTACATGAACCCTCTGTTTAAAATCACCATGGGAATTCCCTGGTGGGCCAGTGGCTGAGAATCTGCCTGCCAATGTAGGGCATATGGGTTCGATCCTTAGTCCGGAAGGTTCCGCATACTGTGGGGCAACACCTGTATGTCAGTGTGCCCTAGGGCCCTGCAGCAAGAGAAGCCGTCACAACGAAAGCCCAGGCACCGCAGCTAGAGAGTGGCCCCCACGCGCCACAGCTAGAGAGTAGACCCTGCTCACTGCAACCAGAGAGAGCCATGCACAGCAGTAAAGGCCTGGTGCATGAATTAAAAACTAAATAAAAATCACCGTGGCCTTTGGGGGAAAATTCCAGAATACTGACATGGCACACAAGGCCCCGTGTGCTAGCCCTCTTTCACCCTGTACTGGGCACTTCACACTGTCTTCTCTGCTGATTTTCGCATGTTGCTTTATGCACACCACCCTCCCCTTTGACTAAATTCTACCCATATCTCACGATTCGGTTTAGATGGGAATCCTTCCCTGAACACTTTCCACCCCGCGTTCTGGGCTAGCTGTGGTGTTTGCACGTGCCTGTCATAGCACTGAGCGTGCTGTACTTTGTTCTGTTTGGCTGGAGGACTTCCTCACTAATTTTAATCCTAGAGGGTAAAATTGGGACCTCAGTTTCCATACTCCATCACTAAAGTGCAAAGCATGACAGAATATTTGATACAACTGCAAAATTACAGAATCACACAGGTTTATTTATGTTCATGCAATGTGTATTTAGAGGCACTTTAATCCTCTTCAGGGGCTTCCCTGGTGGCTCAGCACCAAAGAATCTGCCTGTCAATGCAGAAGACGCCTGTTTGATCCCTGGGTAGGGAAGATCCACCAGAAGAGGGAATGGCAACCCACTCCAGTATTCTTGCATGGAGAATCCCATGGACAGAGGAGCCTGGCAGGCTACAGCCCATGGGGTCACAAGAGTTGGACATGACTGACTAAACCACCAGGCACCAATCCTCTTCACATTACACTTACCCACCCCTTCTCATACCTCCATGGTGATCATGAGAGCCTCCCCACTCCCCAGCTTCTGGAATCATAATCATTATTTATCTCTCTATTTAGAACTATTGAGTAACACCCTTCTATTTATTACAACTATGTAGTAGTTACGGAGAAGGCTATGGCACCCCACTCCAGTACTCTTGCCTGGAAAATCCCATGGACGGAGGAGCCTGGTAGGCTGCAGTCCATGGGGTCGCAAAGAGTCGGAGACGACTGAGCGACTTCACTTTCACTTTCCACTTTCATGCATTGGAGAAGGAAAT
>NW_011494817.1:507932-508456 GCF_000754665.1 Bison bison bison | reverse complement strand
GTTCTTGCCTGGGAATCCCAGGGACGGGGGAGCCTGGTGGGCTGCTGTCTATGGGGTTGCACAGAGTTGGACACGACTGAAGCGACTTAGCAGCAGCAGCAGCATGTGTAGTTAAGCAGAAAAGTATGCTCAATGTCTGCTGAATGGAAATGAATTCATGCTGGCATCTTATGGTATAATAGATTCAATGGATTTCACCAGTGATTCACCAGTAAAAGAATCTGCCTGCAATGCAGGAGTGACAAGAGACGAAAGCTTGATCGCTGGGTCAGGAAGATCCCCTGGAGTAGTAAATGACAACCCACTCCAGTATTCTTGCCTAGAAAATTCCATGGACAGTGGAGCCTGGCAGTCTGCAGTCCATGGGGTCACAAAAGAGTTGGACATGACTAAGCGATAGCAAAAACAATAGAAAAACCAGGGATGGTTTGTTTACATTTGCAAGAGGGAGTGTTCCCAGTGTGATAAAACTGTTCTGAATCCTGATTGAGATAATGGTTACCTGAATATGCTCTGATATCAAA
>NW_011494817.1:490673-507832 GCF_000754665.1 Bison bison bison | reverse complement strand
TGAAAAGCCAATATTGCTCTAGTCTAACAAAAAAAATCAACAAATGGAAAGTGTAGATAATGAAAGACTGCATATACAATCAGGCAGTGGTCAGGTCATACGTGACAGTAAAATTCTGACATATAGTCCCTGCATCAACTAGCGCGGGAGCCAAACCACAGCTTCTGGTCACAACTTGGTCAGGGGTAACCAGCCTCCCTGTCTGTTGTCCCCACGTTCATCTCTGGACAAATTGGAGCAGGCCAGACTGATCGTATAGGGGGGTCTGCTTCGAATTAGCCCAGCTCCAGCTTCCCCAGGCCAACAAACTTTCATCAGGGCCTGTCGGAAGGCTTCTCTTTGCTTCCCTGTGAAGTTTTCTCAGTCTCCTGCCATGCTTTGGGTCTCTGTCAAACATAACGATGGTGGCTGACTCTCTTGCTATGGCAAGCTCTGAATAAACAGGGATTTTTTTTTCTCATATGGGTGATATTCATTCATTTCTACAATAGCATGCTATCATTTGGATTAAAATAGAAGTATTGGGAGAATGGCATTGAAACATGTAAATATCATGTATGAAACGAGATGCCAGTCCAGGTTCAATGCACGATACTGGATGCTTGGGGCTAGTGCACTGGGACGACCCAGAGGGATGGTATGGGGAGGGAGGAGGGAGGAGGCTTCAGGATGGGGAACACATGTATACCTGTGATGGATTCATTTTGATATTTGGCAAAACTAATACAATTATGTAAAGTTTAAAAATAAAATTAAAAAAAAATAGAAGTAAGAAGTATGTGTGTGTGTGTGTGTGTGCGTGTGCATGCAGAGGATACAACTAAAAGTATACACAGGAACACACACATCACACACAAAACACACAAACACAAGCAACAGCTGTTGTTTCCCACCTAGGGAACTGGTTGCTAGGGAACAGAGGTACTAGTGAGACTGAATTTTCAGAGAATTCTCTTTTGAACATTTTAGATGCACCCCCCCCCCAATCAAATCAATGAATTAATTTAGAACTAACACCTGAAGCTCGCTAAACTATGAACATCTCATGATTAAAGGGAATTTTATTTATTATTCAAATTTACAGAAGATGGAGAAGGAAATGACAACCCACTTCAGTATTCTTGCCTGGAAAATCCCATGGACAGAGGAGCCTGGCTGTCCTTGGGGTTACATGACTGAGCATGTGTGCATGAGGGTGGAGGGAGATGGGTTGGTAGCAATAAACTGATAGAACTTAAAAAAAAATTTACAGATGAATACAAAGAGTTTCAAAAAGTAACTAGCTTGAAATGGGGAGCTATGGTTTAACAGGTACAATGTTTCAGACTGGGAAGAGGAAAGCATTTTGGAGATGAGTGATGTTGATGGTTGCACATCTGTGGGCATGTACTTAATGCCACTGAACTGATACTTCAAAATGCTGAAATGTTATGTATATTCTACCACCAAAAAATATTACTCTCTCTCTATATATATATTTTTATAGCACCAAGTCTTTTGTGATCCCATGAACTGTAGCCTGCCAGGTTCCTTTGTCCATGGGATTCTCCAGGCAAGAATACTGGAGTGGGCTGCCGTTTGCTCCTCCAGGGGAACTTCCCAACCCAGGAATTGAACCCAGGTCTCCCACATTGCTGGCAGATGCTTTACCAACTGAGATATGTGAGAAGTCCCACATATTTAGTGATAAGGTATTTGGTAATTTGGGCTTCCCAGGTGGCGCTAGTGGTAAAGAACCTGCCCGCCAATGCAGGAGACAAAGAGACTCGGTTCAATCCCTGGGTCGGGAAGATCCCCTAGAGGACGGCATGGCAACCCACTCCAGTATTCTTGCCTGGAGAATCCCAGGGACAGAGGAGCCTGGTGGGCTACAGCCCGTGGGGTCACAAAGAGTCGGACACGACTGAAGCGACTTAACATGTATGCACATTTGGTAAGTTGTTTAACAGCTCTGAGTCTCATTCACCCCATGAGTAAAATAGGGACAAAACCAGTTTGAGGGAATTGCAGGAAGATTCATTACTAATTCATGTGTGCAGCTTCTGTTGTATATGAAGTGTATCATCTGGGCAGGCCACTTGCTGAGGGAAAGAGAGCCCCACAGTTTTCACAGCTCAGAGACAGTGGATGTATCTTTTTTGCTCCCAGAACAGGTCAGAGAGGACGATTGAGTGAGCAGTGGCCCTCCTTCGTGCCATCCCTCAGTAACCCAGACCAACGGTGGGCCTGCCGTCTTCATCTGGCTTTGCAAATCTCCCTGAGCATCATCTCTATCCACTCAGCTCAAACGGGGAAGGACACGGAGGCGCACGCATGGAGGTGTCTGTGAGCTCTGCTTGGGACTGAAACCTGCCACTCTACTGATGTTCCGGGATGCCAGGTGTAGCAAAATAAAACACAGAGTGGGCATCCTGTATTTTAACCACTTAAATTTGAATTCCAGATACTTAAGGCAGATTTTTAGTATGAGTCATGTGTCCTATGCAGTATTGGGAACATATTTATACTAAAATGTATTTTATCTAAAATGCAAGTTTAACTGAGTATCCTGCATTTTATTGAGCAATCCTAGAGACACATTCCATTGGTTAGAACTCAATCAAACAGGCCATGTCTGACTACAGCAGAGACTGGGAAATGTAGTTTAGCTGTTTCCTATAAAGAACAGGATGTGGACTTTTTAAGCAACTAGCAGTCTATGCTGTGTGAAGAAATGAACAAAATTTAGGTCCCTTCCCTTTCTCAGTCGTCCAGGAGTTATGGGACCTATGGAACTCTTAGAAATTAGTGGTTCCTGAGCTATGGCATGCAAAAACTCCTGGGATGCTAGCTAAAAGATTCACATCTCTTGCCCCTGCCACACCCCATCCTTTCAAGTCTGGGGGCTCAGAATCGCCCTTCATAACCAGGTGGCTCGATGGCAGACAGCTCACACCTTGAGCTCTCAGGAACTAGACGTGTGTACATGGAGAAGATGAGAGGATCATCTGACAGTCCAGAATGAAGCCGTCTGCCTGGGGGAGGGCACCAGCTTTAGATGTTCGCATCACAATGGAGAGGGGTGTACTTCTCAACCAATGTGTGCAGGAAACTGACCTGGAACACTGGCCTTGAACTTTGGGTTCAGAACACAATTCAAACACCTGCCAAAACTGGCTGGGCGGAAGGTCTGCTGCTTGACACAAGTCCTTGGTAGACTACAGAAATAAAATAAAAAGAAGACAGCAACACCACTCAGGCGTTTTCCATCAGAGTCAGACAGCCCTGGCATAGACTCCCCTCCGAGCTTCATGTCAAAGCTCTGGGTCTGGTGGAGCATGTGTGCAGCCTCTAATAAGCCACCTCCTAGAAGTGATTTGAGTCTCGAAGCTGATTGCTGTCTCAGGCAGTTCAAAGAATGCAAGAATTATTTCTTAACAAATCCCCTTGTAACAGTTGAGATCCCAGCATTCATTTGTATTTATTTTGAAAGCTGGCATCCATCGCTTATAGAACTGGTTATAAAACTGACAGTCTGCTCCCGTGGAACTCAGGCAGGTGTTATTAACTTTTCCTGAATTGATCTCAACTAGATCACTGTCAGGGATGATGTCGTAACAATTGATTTTTTTTTGTTTTCCAGCTCGGAGAGAATTATCAGTTTTCTTATTTCCATCTCTCCACAGTCTTTTTTCCCCCCCTTTTGCTTGCAGCTTTACAACAGCATCTCTTTCTTCTTGCTTTCTCATTTCAATGTGTACAGTATGCTTGGAAGCACAATGTTTGGAGAGGAAATCAATGGGACTTAGTAGTCTCAAAAACAACTCATCCAAGCCCATACACACGACAGCTATAGAAGATGTTTAAACAGGCTGTGGCAAAGAAGGGCATACTCTCTGAACAAGATGCATTTCAACCATGTGTCCCCCAAAATTCACATGTTGAAGTGTAACCCCCAATGCAACCAATTTGAAAGATGTGCTATGCTATGCTTAGTCACTCATTCGTGTCTGGTTCTTGTGATCCCATGGACTGTATCCCACCAGGCTCCTCTGTCCATGGGATTCTCTAGGCAAGAATACTCCAGTGGGTAGCCATGCCCTCCTCCAGGGGATCTTCCCAACCCAGGGATTGAACCTGTGCCTTCTGTGTCTCCTGAATAGCAGGCGGATTCTTTACTGCTGAGTCACCAGGGAAGCCCCAGTTGAGAGACAGGGCCTTTAAAAGTAATTGAGGTTAAATGAGGAGGTAAGGGTGAGTTCTAATCCAACAGGACTAGTGTCCTTATAGGAAGAGGAAGAGACGTCAGGGATGCACAAACGTAGAGCAAGGGCCACGTGAGGGCACAGTGCAAGCCAAGGAGAGAGAAACCGAACCTGCCAGCACCTCGATCTTGGACTTCCAGCCTCCAGACTGTGAGAAAATGACTTTCTATTGTTTAAGCCACCCAGTCTGGGGGCTCTTGTTACAGCAGCCCAGGCTGCCTAATCACTTACCTATACAGGCCCCTTTGAGCAGTAACCACCCCTGTGCTCTGGTCTTTCCTAATGGGCTCAGGAAAATAGCTCTCTCAGGACGAAGGTGTACGAGGCACCAGGATGCACATTCCAAGCATGCACATCTGGTTGCCCAAACCTAAACTTCACACCGCCCTCCCCTTCTACACTCACCTGCGTCAGGAGCCAGTGCAGAAACACAGGCCTCACAGGGAAGGATGGAGCATGCAATTTTCAACTCTCTGGCAGGGCTGGTCCTAGTCCTGCAGTTTCCAAGCACCATGACCTTGGGCACTGTGACCTTGGGCAGTGCAGTTCTATAGACTCCACTGTTATTGTCTTATTATCTGGAAAACAGGAGAATAATATGGGTTATCACATATCTGTTGCTACAATAATCCAATAGAATAATGAATGTATGAAAGTATTTTATATGATGTATAGTTTAAAACACAGAGTAACATGGAAATGTACACTACCATCTGTAAAATAGATAGCCAATGGGAACTTGCTATATGACTCAGGGAACTCAAACAGGGCCTCTGTGACAATCTAGAAGGGTGGGATGAGGAGGGACATGGGAAGGGGGCTCAGGAGGGAAGGCACATGGGTGTACCTATGGCTGATTCTTGTTGATGTGTGACAGAAAGCCACAAAATTCTGTAAGGCAATTATCCTTCCATTAAAAAAGAAATAAAGTGGCAAAAAAACAAAACACAGATCAACTATCAACTAGTAACAGGCATACCAAGACTCTGATAGTAGAGGATTATAAAAGTCACTCTGTAACCTTAGGAAAAGAATTCAGCAATTTACATTTTAAACTGGAGACTGTCAGTGGGAGTAGGGATCAGCTCTTCCACTGGCTAGAAATTATATTTATTTCTAACAAGTATAGTAAGATGTTCCGTGTAACAAGAGGTCTAATTAAGTGTGACTCTGAAGATGTAGCCATGAACTAGGATAAATTATAAATAATTCAAGGTATGGGGAAACCTGATTCCCTAAAGGATAGGGCTCTGGACTCAAAGTCCTAAGTCAGAATCCAACTTTCATCTTTTCTTTACAAATTGTAAAGTATAAAACACAGGCTTCCCTGGTGGCTAAGACAGCAAAGAATCTGCCTGTGATGTGGGAGACCCAGGTTCAATCCCTGGGTCAGGAAGATCCCCTGGAGAAGAAATTGGCAACCTGCCCTGGTATTTTTGCCTGGAGAATTCCATGGACAGAGGAGCCTGGCAGGCTATAATCCATATCGTCGCAAAGAGTCAAACACGACTAATACTTTTCACTTTACAAACTGTGTTGTAGGCAAGTTATTTAATCTTCCTAAGGCCCATAGGTTGAAGGTTACATAAAATAATGTGTGCATATAAGAACTACTATCATACTTTTTCTATAGGGAATACAAAAAGTTAAATACAAAATATTTAATACAAATACAAAAAATTTAAGTTTTTTAAATTTAAAAAATTTTTATTGGGATATAGCTGCTTTACAATGTTGTGTTGGTTTCTGCTGTACAACAAAGTGAGTCAGCTATATATATATATATTCCCTCCCTGTTGAACATGTGTATATGTCCTCCCCACCAATCCCACTCTTAAAGGTCCCCACAGAGCACCAAGCTGAGCCCCCTGTGCTATACAGCAGATTCCTACAGCTATCTATTTGACGTATGCTAGTGTATATATTGGAGGAGGCAATGGCAACCCACTCCAGTGCTCTTGCCTGGAAAATCCCATGGACGGAGGAGCCTGGTAGGCTGCAGTCCATGGGGTCGCAAAGAGTCAGACACGACTGAGTGACTTCACTTTGACTTTTCACTTTCATGCATTGGAGAAGGAAATGGCAACCCCACTCAGTGTTCTTGCCTGGAGAATCCCAGGGACAGCGGAGCCTGGTGGGCTGCCATCTATGGGGTCGCACAGAGTCGGACATGACCGAAGCGACTTAGCAGCAGCAGCAGCAGCAGTGTATATATATCAGTCCATTCTTTCTTGTCATGGCTCTACCGTGAACCATGAACTCACTGTATGACCTTGAACTCACTCTTCCTCAGTCCTCATTTTATCTGATTCCTGGGACTTCCTGCTCTTCTACCACACTGCGATTTTAAAATAGTGACCACTGTGGTTCTGTCACAAGGCTTATTCAAGCTTCTTATGTAACTGTGAAATAAGACTTACAAATAGGACTAAACAGACAAACAACAAAACAATGAGTTGATTTAAAAACGCCTTTTGCTAAAAATGTTCTACAGAACCACAAATGGAAAACTGTGTCTCATGAACCTAAATATTTCCTTGAATTGTCTATCTATTTTATCGCATACCTACTGTGTGCAGAGCCAGCTCTAGAGGCTGGGGATGTCCCCGGGGCAAAGCCTGCTTTGAGGAGTCCACGTATGGGACTGCAGGGTTTAGAGCAACTCCTTCCACCTGGGGCACAGGACTTGAGAACGGATCTGGGGAGAGCCAGCCAAGTGCTGAGAGGAGGGTAAAGATGTGGGGTTGGATATGGGTCCTAACAGTTCTTGGAGAGGGCTTCCCTGATGGCTCAGACAGTAAAGAATCTCCTGCAATGCAGGAGACCTGGGTTCAATCTCTGGGTCGGGGGAAGATCCCTTGGAGAAGGGCCTGGCTCCCCACTCTGGTATTCTTGCCTGGAGAATCCTATGGACAGAGGAGCCTGATGGGCTGCAGTCCATGGGGTCGCAGAGTTGGACACGACTGAGCGACTAGCACTTTCACTTTCCTTAATGTTTATGAGGCAGAACAATTTCAAATGAGCACAGCTCCGCTGGCCTGGGGCTGTCAACAGTGCAACCAAAGCCACTGTCCTAGTGAGGGGTCTGGGGAGACCCCTCCCAACCACAACCCCAAAGTCTGTCCTTCCTGACATTCCAGAATCACTCTTTCTGAAGCGACCATTAGGCAAAAAGGGTCCAGTAATGAAATGAGTCCTCTGAGGTGTGTGTTTTCTTTTCCCCTCACTTGTGAAAGGAGTCTGACCTCACAGGGGTTTTCTAGAAACCAAATTAGATAATATATGTTAAAGCTGCTCAGAGAAGCCACACAAACGAAAGCTCTCCTCACTGCTGCCACCATTTGTCTCCACAGGATGCGCCACGTGGCACGACCCACTCCAGCCTGCTTCTGCAGCAGATGGCTGCCCGGAATATCAACTGCAGCAATTTTTGCAGCCATCCTTCAGATTCCGTTTAGTGCTCATTATCACCTTTGTGGACTTAGCCCAGCTGCAAGCGCCGGCCGGCTCCATCATCCTGTCCCCAGGGCTTGGCTGGGCGATCTGTGGTTTCCGAAGGAGGAGGACGCGGGCGTGGGAAGGCAAGGGCGGGAGCAGCCGGCGCGCCCCCAGGGCGGTCTCCCCGCACCTCGGTGTCCCGACCCCGGTGCCCACAGAGGAGGGGAGGAACTGGTTCCGTTGGATCCTGGGATGGGGGCAGGGGGCGGCTCTGCAGACTGAGTCTGTAATCAAGAGAGGAGAGCTCCAGCAGGAATCGAGATGCAGATGGACACGGAGAGCGGACCTGTGGACACAGGTGGGCGCAGGGAGGAGAGCAGAGGGGGCATGTGAGACACCGTGGTGGTGTGTCCAGTTCTTGTGACCCCACGGACTGTAGCCCGCCAGGCTCCTCTGTCCATGGAATTCTCCAACTGGAGTGGGTTGCCATTCCCTTCTCCAGGGGATCTTCCCGACCCAGGGATTGAACCGGGTCTCCTGCGTTGCAGACTGATTCTTTACCAACTGAGCTATGAGAGCAGCCCCTGTGAGACACTACCCTGCGTCAAACAGAGAGCTAGCAGGAAGAGGAGGGAGCTCAGCTCACTGTGCTCTGTGATAACCTAGAGGGGTGGCAGAGAGCGGTCCAGGAGGGAGGGGATATACGGACACATGTGGCTGATCCACACGGTTGTACAGCAGAAACCAATGCAATGTTGTAAAGTAATTATACTCCAATTAAAAAACAAATTAAAAAGAGATAGAGAAAAAGAAACTTCAGCAGTGCCAGTCATTGCTTCCATAGGAGGACTCTCATGGCTGTAGAGATTTAGAAGCAGTGTGATGCAGCGAGAATAGCAATAACTGGCCTCCATGTGTTAGGAAGGAACCATGTGCCAGACTCTGTAGGTACTTTACAGATGGCCTACATTCAAATGCCAACCTTGCCCATCCCTACCTGTGTGACCTTGAGGATGTTACTTTGCCTCTCTCTGCCTCAATTTCCTCCTATGTAAAATGCTTTTGTGAGGGTTGTTTGAAATACTATGTAAATATATAACATATGAAATGTATCTCAATATAAATATATAAAGCATTAATTAATATGCTTTACGTAATAATATGTAAAATATTTATTTATTTTTTATTACATAATAATATGTAAAATATATGCTAGAAGATATATAAAATCTATATGCATTTATAAAACTTGGGAAAATGTCAAGGACATAGATACCATATTCAGCATTGTTATTCATTATTATTGTCATTAATCATCATTATTATTATAAATTATCATTATTACTATGTGCATTTCTTATTGTTGAAGTAACAAATGACCACAGATTTAGTGGCTTAAAACAGCACAAACTTGTTATCTTAAGTCCTGGGGGTCAGAAGTGCTAAACTCATGTCCCTTCCAGAGGCTCCAAGGGAGAATTCATCTCCTCGCCTTTTCCACCACCTGGAGTCTGCCTGCAGTCCTGGGCTCACAGCTCCTTCCCTGCATTATCCACCTTCTACTTCCATTGTCACATCCCCTTCTCTGACACTGACCCTCCTATCACTGTCTTATGTGGACCCTCATGATTACATTGGGCCCAACAGAGAAATTCAGGATGATCTTCCCATCTCAAGAGCCTTAATCTCATCTGCCAAGTGCTTTTTGCCATGAAAGGTAACATAGTCACAGATTCTGGGATAAGGATGTAAATATATCTGAAGGACCAGTATTTTCCAAGAGTGAAGTATTTGCATGGGGATTTTACAGCAAGGGGCTGAGACTTGGAGGAGTTACAAAAAGCTAAGCATGCTAGAAGAGGTTCTGTATACAGGATGCTCTCCTTGTAAAACCCATATTCTTTGCACCAGCATCTTCTAGCATTGGAAATGAAAGCTCTGAGTCGGCTTCCTAGCTCTGCTACCACGTTGCCAGTGGCTCTGGGTTACTGAGAGATGCCAGTGAAAGAATGACTATGAAGTGGATCTAAATGCTACTTCACAGGTACAAGGCAGCTCTGTTCCTTGTTTGGGTGTCCAGATGGGAAAACCAGGGTTCAGGGAGCTGAGTGATTAGCCAAGGACAGCCAGTAGGTAAATGGTAGGACCAAGATTTCACCTTAAATTTGCTTGACCCCAAGGCAAGTAGCACCTTTATTCAGTAGAAATGATTAAAGAGCCATTGCAAAAGAAATGTGCTTTGGGGACTAGTTGAGGACATAAGGTGTAGCCTTCTAATGCCCTCAAGTACAGAACTTATATTGCATCTATTCAGTCTTGCTCTTTATACAGTAAAACCTTCATACTTTCAACATGGACATGGTTGAGATGCACTTCCTGCATTTGACTGGAGCTGATTTTTTTTTAACTTACTGCACTCAAATGTAGCAGACCTCATCCTCTATCTCTGTTTGTGCTACCAAACCACATGGCATAAGCTCTCTAGGGCACGGCTGCCTTCCAGAGGCTGTTCCTGCTTCATTTGGGCTTCTGGTTCTAGCAACTCATACATATGCCTACTTTGTGTAGTAGAGACCGTCTTTGTCATAAACTCACCTATTATACTGAGGGAAGGAGAAGGAAGCCCTGCCCTAGTATATGGAAGACTGTGTACTGTACTGGTTAACAGCTTTGGCTTTGGTAGGAGACACACTTAGATGCAAGCACCGGCCTGCCTCTAAGTAGTTCAGACCACTAGGTGTGGTCATGGACAGCTAAGTCAATCAATCACTCTGGGTCCCAGTTTTCTCATCTGTAAAAATGAAGATAACCATCTCTCCCTCATTTGATTTTGCTGATTAAATAATATATGTAAACCACTTAGCACAGGCCTGGCACCACAGTGAGCACAGAATAAAAGATCGCTTTTATTTCTTCTGATAAAACTCCTTCGTTCTCATCAGAATTAATTTAACTTCTCTTAGTACCAATCACAAAACGCAGTGGCCACAATCATTGGCCTCAGCATGTAAAGGACAAGAACCAGGCGATCGTAAGGTCTTTCATCCATCCTAATGGCACAGTTAGACAAAGTCATTTCCTCCTTTAGACCCTAATTTTTAATCCTCAATAAAATGTGGTTTCTGCATTCAGTTCTGACTAAAATACCAATTCTTAGTCATCTGTCAACACCACCCTCTTTAAACCTTGAGAACAGTGATCCTTCATCATAAAGTCTTTACTTTACTTTACTTCATCATAAAGTCTTTTCAATCAGGTATCCTGATTGAAACCATACTGACACAGAACATTCTACCCTAACGAATAATTTGTGATTCTAGCAAAAGCTGTAACTTCAATCTCCTTCTGAGGAGGAAGCATTCCCATCTAGTTCCTGAGAGAATGAGAGGGGTTAGTAGCCCCGGAAAGCAATTAGACTTAGCTTTGATTGCCTCCCACCAAATGGTCACCCAGGGTGATGCCATAGCAATCAGGGAATCCAGCTCTGGGAATAAAGATACAGAGTAACTATCCTTGGAACAGCTCCAGACATTGCAACATAATTCAGTACAAGTACTCCAGTGGAACTGACCACATGGTTTAACCTTGTTCACTCGCTAAGTCGTGGTTGACTCTTTGCAACCCCATGGACCCATGGACTGCAGCATGCCAGTCTTCCCTGTCCATCACCAACTCCTGGAACTTACTCAAACTCATGCCCATTGAGTCAGTGATACCTTCCAACCATTTCATCCTCTGTCACCCCCTTCTCCCACCCTCAGTTTTTCCCAACATCAGGGTCTTTTCCAATGAATGAGCTCTTCTCATCAAGTGGCCAAAGTATTAGAGCTTCAGCCTCAGCATCAACGTTGTTTAATAATGTAAAGCATATACCTACACAACTCTTTCCACCCTCACAGAAAATATAATCACATGTAAGTGACTGGTTCACAGAATCATTAATTCATTTATGGATTCAACCACCTTTACTGAATACCTACCCGTGTGATAGATGTTGAACACATGGGGAAATGCAAATGCAGTTTTTGCCCTCAAGTCTAGTGGGCAAAGCAAACAATCCATGCGATGCCCGTGGGTTAAGGTGATGGAAAACAGTGGCAGTGTGCTGATAGCCAGCTCTGGGGGTGGGAGAAGCTCTGATTTTTAGCATTTCCTGATTTCTGTGCTGGAAAAGCTCCCACCGAGGCCTATGTCAAGCTACCAACAAGACATCATTGAACACAAAGTTGGTAAGAGTGACGATAGTTCGTCTTACAAACCAGTACACCCTGGCAGTATAGGGCAGGTTCTCAGAAGCAATGGCAAAGGCTTTCTTGTGTGTTTGACCTTTCAACTAAGAGTTTTCTAAACAGAGAGCTTTCCCCCCAAAAGCTGGGGCACTCAGCTGGGGAACTCAGGATGCACAATATTTATTAAATTCTGAGCAGAAAGTCTGGACCAACCTAAGCTCAGAGAGCCCTTTTGTCATTGAAAGCAGAGCTGCCTGACTGCTGGGTCCCACCTATGTTTACCAGCATCTAGGAAGAGTCTTTGGCATTCTGGAGTGGTGTGTTTGCTCAGATAATTAGCCACATTCCCCTGGAATAAAAAGTCACTGAACCTGCCATCAGAAGATGTTCCCCTGCGGTGACAGAGGGAAATCAGCCTCTTTGGTGGAATACAGTTAAGTCAACAAGCTGGGATGTTTTAACATATCTCAGAAACTGCCAAGAACCCTAACCGGAGTTTCAGAACATCCCCAAAGCGAAACTTTTCCTGTTTTGTGTAGTGATTCAAGGATACTAGGGAAGTTATTCATGAAATTTAACTCCTCTCTATAGAGTTTAATTCCTTGGTTTAGCCATCTCTAAATGAGGCAGAACCCTTTTGTTTCTTCAGTAAATTTCCATTTAATGTGTATTTCAGAGTAATAGATCTGTGCAACATTAAGATTAGCAATGGAAAAAATAAATAGATTTACTGCTGCGTGGTCTGAATATTTGAGAAACGCTGCTTGTTTGGCAGGTTTCTTTAGTGCAGGATTTCTCAGAACCTTTACTCTGTGTTAATTATGACAAACTTATCAACCCATATTTAAGCTATATGTCAGATAATGTGCCAAGCATTTTAAATACATTACCTAATTTAATCTTTTCATCAAATTTGTGGAAAAGATATTATCATCTACACTTTTTGAGGATGAAACTATAGCTCATAAAATTGAAATACCATGGTGAAGATCATAAACTCAATGAACAGTTTTTGAACCCAAATCTCCCTGACTTCAGAGCCCATTCTCTTAAGCTTTATAAGGTATGCTCCCTATGTTATGAATCTCTAGCTCTGGAGCAGTATGTGCAGTCTTTTCTAAACATATTTGAGGATTGAATGGTTTTCCATAGCACATTTTGCTGTCCCAGTGTTCAACACAGTTTGCTTTGTGAAGCCGTGAACCACAGGACCAAAGCACTTATTTTTGTGGATATAAAATAAAGCAAAGGAATACATAAGGAATCTTGTTTAGCAGTTGAAAATCATGGTACAGCTGTAAGGAATAAGAATGACCAAAGTAATATGGAGAGGCAAGGGTAGTGCCCTGGAAAGAGTGCTGGGGTTTAGAGTCTGGAGAAATGGGTTTCTGTCCTGAAAGCAGGTATAACCGTGAACAGGTCATTTCACCTCTCAGAGCCTCAGGCTTCTCCGCATCCTGTGAAAGTGTCTTCCCGCTGGTGCTGGATTCAGCCTGCCATGGGCGTCTCACACTCCCTGCATGTCTTGGCTGTGAAGGCCAAAATTACAAGGTCCTGACCAGGCTTTCACTCCGTGAAAACGCTGCTGTGCTGCTTCTCGGGACTTGTTTTTATGCCGTTGGTAATCCTGAGAAGTGAGAAATGCGCCACGTGGACCTATGCTAGCAGGTGCTGTCCCTCTGGTCGCAGCACAGGCTTGCTCACTGCTCGCTGTAAGAGCAGGAGAGGCCCTAATCCCAAAGCCCTCTCTGTGGTGCACTCACTGAGCAGAAAGGCTCTACTTGGCCTTTCTGTGGCCTCTTTGTGGCTGAATGCAACTTGGGGGCTGTGGAACGGTGCGACTAGGCTAATACTCTTGCTACTGATTTTTCAGTGGATGATAAAGCCCTTAGTCTCTGACCCAGAAGTCTCATGTTTTCTATCTATACCCAAGCAGCTATATGAGGCTAGCTTATTAACTTATGCACTTGTCCTGCTTCTAGCTTTTTTCTGCTCTTGTCAAACTTATTGAGTAAATCCCTAACAGATGGCATCATAAGGGCATGCATGACACACCCTAAATTTAGTAGAGAGAAACACAAAATACAGGATGTGACCAGTTTCCTGGGTCACTCACTCATTCATTCTTTCAACAGACATATTTTGAGTCAGTGCCCTGTGTCAGGCTCTAAGCGATAAATGCTATGGATGAACAGCTCCTGGTTTCAGCAAGCTCTTCATCAACTATAATCAATCAATTCAGTAATAAGCAATTAGACAATTGCTGAAATTACAAATGTGTTTTTAAGCAGATTCACACAAGTCCAAAATAAAAGGTCAATTATGCAAAAGTTGTCCAACAATGAGATAATTTATAGGAAAGATGCTGAAATTATCATTGACATAATTAGACAAAGGACTGTATATGTAAGTATCTGGCACTATGTAACTCATGTGTGACCCCTTATATGTGTGGGTTAGTTGCTCATTTGTGTCCTACTCTGCAACCCCATGGACTATAGCTAGCCAGACTCCTCTGTCCATGGGATTCTCCGGGCAAGAATACTTAAGTGGGTTGCTATTCCTATCTCCAGGATATCTTCCCAACTCAGGGATTGAACACAGATCTCCTGCTTTGCAGGAAGATTCTTTACCATCTGAGCCACCAGGGAAGCCCTGACCCCTTGTAAGTAAGTGCTCAATAGTTCTTTCCTGAATCTTAAATTCAGATGACCTCTATATTACATACATTTGTCCCAATTTTTTCCAAAACCAAGAAAGCAGATTGTTCCCATCAAAAAATAGGCAAAATATTAAAGTCTATTCAAAATCTAATGAAGTGCCACTATGTTTGAAAGAGCAGTCAAGCCTTCTGTGGCATATGTAATTGCACGCACGCTCAGTCATTTCAGTCCTGCCTGACTCTTTGCAACCCCATGCACTGTAGCCCAACAGGCTCTTCTGTCCGTGAAACTATCCCAGCAAGAACACTGGAGTGGGTTGCATGCCCTCCTCCAGGGGTTCTTTCTGACCCACCCAGGAATTGAACCCACATCTCCTGCTTTGCAAGCAGATTCTTTACCCCTGAGCCACCAGGGAAGCTCCAAGGCATGTGATTACCTGTACGCTAAACAAAGAAATCACACAAAACGCCAAGAGCTGTTAGGACACCCTTGGGAGATATTCAGATTTTTAAATTTTAATTTTAATGAATTAGAGGAGCAGAGAAGGAGACAAATTACAATATCTTCTTGTGAAAAGAACTGTTTGCCTTGCTGCTCAGAAGGCAAGGCAAACATTTAATGGTTCTAAATAGCCCTGAATATTCCTTGGTGACTTTTCCCAGGTCAGCCTATTATACAAACAATTGCTCTTATTACTGTTGCCTGGGCAATTGTAAAATATAGATAATATTTATCAAAAAGATGGTTGTGAAAATGTCTATGTTAATTCATTTAATAAGTATTTATTTAGCTCTTATTTTATGTCAGCTAATATATGAGGTGCTGAGCCAGTATTTGTGTAATTCCTCATAGTGTGTTTGAGTGTGAGTTGTTAAAATAACTGAAGCCGACCTCAAACTCTGCAAACACTGCAGAAAGATAGACACATAACCCCTCATATTAGAATCCTCCTGAATGAACAAAGCATCTTCCAGTCCAAAGAGATGTATTCTTTTTTTTTTTTTTAATTGTTTGACTGCACCGTGAAGCCTGTGGGATCTCAGTTCCCCAACCAGGGATCAAACTCTTGCCCGCTGCTGGTGGAAGAGTGTGGATTCTTAACCACTGGACCACCAGGTAAGTCACCATCATTCTCAATGGTAAAAATTTTAACTTTGGTTCCTCTACATCAGAAACAAGACAAGGGTGTCCACTCTCACCACTATTATTCAACATAGGTTTGGAAGTTCTGCCACAGCAATCAGAGGAGAAAAACAAATGAAATCCAAATTGGAAAAGAAGAGAATATTATATTTTTGGAATTTCATGATTTCATTAACTAACTTAGGTTTGGCCCTAACACAATAATTCAGAGGAAGGCCTCCAAGGAGGACTAACCTTTGAGGCAAGACATGAATGATGGGAGAAAAACTGTTAATTTGAAGGGTTGGGAGAGAGAATAAACAGTGTAGATGCCTAAACAGTTATTCTGTGTTCAAAGAGTCAAAAGAATGCATCCTCCAAGCACAGTATAAGACATCCTCTCCCTCCATAAGCACTAAATGAGCAACACACGCATTTACCCATTTTGCCTCCAAACGGAGGCTCAACTGTGGTCACACAGACTCTGGAAGATGGTCCATTCGTTGTTTTGTAGTCCTGCATAATGTCCAGAGATATACCTTACTGGCCCTGGAAGCAGTAAAGCAATATCCATTGAAATGCCCCATGTCCAGTCCTCATTGTCTGTGTCTACACCTTGTTAATCCTGCTCCCTTATCTTTGTCATCCCTCCCTGCTCCACGCTCACTGTGCTCAAACTTCCTTCCCCAGTTAAACTCAGCTCTCAGCAAAGATCCCAGAAAACTCCTTCAGACTAAAATAGAAGCAGATAGTCTCCCTCAGTCCACAACCCAGAATGAGAATATTCACCATCAGCCTGTCTAAAAGAAAAGTATTATACTGGGATTTAAGCATGGGCATGTGTGCATGCTCAGTTGTGTCTGACTCTTTGAGACCCCATGGACTGTAGCCTGCCAGGCTCCTCTGTCCATGGGATTTCCCAGGCGAGAATATTGGAGTGGGTTGCTATTTCCTTCTCCAGGGATTTTCCCCACCCAGGGATCAAACCTGAGTCTCCTGCATTGGCAGGTAGACTCTTTACCATCTGAGCCACCTGGGAAGTCCTTTAAGCATGGGAATTGGGATTGTCTGTCTAACTCAGCTACCATGAGGTCACCCCAAATTCCAGCCTGATTTAAAAAAAAATAACTTTATAATCAGTCAAGACTTCATATTATTTGATACTAAATTTAAGCCAGATATCTATCTTCTGAGCCAGTAAAACCTAAGTACTCAAAGCTTAAATAATCTTCATGTGCTTTCCTTCCCAAAAGAGCATCTATGGAGAAGGTAACCTGTTAGAACTTCTCTGGGATTAATTAACTGTGCTCGGTTCTAGGCTGGTTAGCAGTGTCTCTGACAGTGAGAGCAGAGCAGGTGACCCAGACAGCCTGGCAAGTGACAAATGGCTTTTCACAGCTGGCCATGGAAGCACAGAGCCAAAGTGCAATCACATTTATTTCTGTAAAAAAAAAAAATCATCT
>NW_011494817.1:487368-490573 GCF_000754665.1 Bison bison bison | reverse complement strand
AAAAAAAAAAAAAAAAAAATCATCTCCACAATTAAATTTACTGGCCATGAAATAGTTATTGCTTTGCTTGTACCAGAGTGGTTAAGTTGCATTTTTGGCTTTATTGGATTTTTTTTTCCTCTAATGGCTGAGGATGCTTTCCTTCACAAAGAATTTGTAGCTCTAACAGCATGCCCTGTTGGCTGCTTAAAAAGCTCTGAGAAGAGAGGAGACAAAGAAGACAGATCTGGGAATCACTGTGGCACTGGAGCTGGAGCTTCCAGACTGAAGGCCAAGGACTTCAGGAAACTGCGGTTATTCTTCGGCTGTTGAGGTCTTTAATGGACCAGAACCTGGTGGTCTGGAGACAACTGATAAGAAAGTAAAGGAGCGAGAAAGAGGCTGATATTCCTTGGTTTATGCAGAAGGCCAATAAAGCCCCTGGCACGGGGTTTGCTCTGTTCACGGAGGCCTCAGGCACCCTCTCGATGGGGTGAAGGTGCAGAGTGCCTTCTCGAGAGGGTCTTAGAAGCCCAGGCAGGAAAGTGAACTCAGAGGGCCTCTGTGCTCCAAAGAAATAGCCAGAGAGAGAGAGAGAGAAAGCAAGACACGGGGACCAAAGCTCTGATGGAGCAAAGGTGTTTTATTCAACAATGTGTGAGTATTTATACTGTCTTACAAGGCAGCTATTTTCAGCAGAGATAAAATCAAAACTTACAAGTTATCAAGGAAACATGAGGTCATCCGCATGAAAGAGAGAGGGTTGTAAATCACTTTTACCGTATGGTTCATAAAAAGGAAGAGGGTACTTGTCACTGTATAGAAAAACTAACAAAGGAAATGCCTGGATTCCTCAGCCCCCGGGAGAGGCTTGCCTCTCCTCTTAATTCCTGAATATTCAGGAATTAATAAGGAACAGAGAATTCCTGACAGATCCAAAAGAGCACACAGGAAGCCTCCAGTTAAATGCTTCCTGACATTTGGCTTCCACAGGCAGCGCTAGTGGTAAAGAACCTGCCTGCCAATGATGGAGGCGTGGGTTCAATCCCTGGGTGGGAAGATTCCTTGGAGAAGGGTGTGGCAACCCACTCCAGTGTTCTTGCCTGAAGAATCCCATGGACAGAGGAGCCTGGCAGGCTACAGTCCATTGCGTCACAAAGAGTCAGACATGACTAAAGTGACTTAACAGGCATGCATGCAGTTGTTTCAGAGGGATACAGAGTCCATCCTTTATGCCCTGAGCATTGTCACGGCCACACACACATGTCTGCCCTCCATGTGATGGATAAAACATTAACTTCAAGGTGGTGTTCCACTCACAGTGGCTTTTTATCATTTATTATAATAAGGTAACCTGTGCTATCTTTTACTTGAAGAAGACGACTCCATTCTTGAAACCATAGACAACCACTGACAATTTAACATGGTATAAAACACAAGAATAGCCTTCAATGATAGTAGCTTATTAGGAGTACAACTCTTCTCAGAACCATGGTCATGTCAAAATGCAGATTTTTCAACCCTTCAGGACTTCAGTTGAGGGAGTGGTGGCTTTTGTAGGCGTGAACTAGAGAGTAAATTTTGAACATATCAAAAGTCTACAGATTTTCTTGGGAGAAACGGTTATGAAGAATATTCTCCCAAAAGAGAAATTTCAGTAGGTAGAACATCAGCAGAAAATTTCAACTTGCTCAAGTCTCAAAATAAAAAAGAGGACATGGCTACTCATTATTCAAAACCTGGGTTGCCAGGGGCCCCAGTTCAACAGGAAACGTTGATTGGTTGTCATGTGAGGGAAATGCAGCTCCCAGTTTGTACATGTGCCTGAGACTCAACTCTGCCAGGGGGCCAGTACATTCTAGACATGAACCGAAAGACCATGTCCACCATCAGATGCAACCTCCAAGAGGAAAGAGCCAATCGTGATGTTTCCAGCCCTGGGACCAGGAATGTTGGTCTGGGTGAAGGAAAGTTGTTGTGACTTCATATTTTATAATATGAAAATTTGCCTCATTTTTTTCATGCCTGAAGGAGAGAAAGTTTGCTTTGGGTGAAGCATGCACTGCTGCTGCTTCTGCTGCTGCTAAGTCACTTCAGTCGTGTCCGACTCTGTGCGACCCCATAGACGGCAGCCCACCAGGCTCTGCCATCCTTGGGGTTCTCCAGGCAAGAACACTGGAGTGGGTTGTCATTTCCTTCTCCAATGCATGAAAGTGAAAAGTGAAAGTGAAGTCGTTCAGTCGTGTCTGACTCTCCGCGACCCCATGGCCTGCAGCCTACCAGGCTCCTCCGTCCATGGGATTTTCCAGGCAAGAGTACTGGAGTGGGTCGCCATTGCCTTCTCCGGAAGCATGCACTAGACAAAGTTAAATCAAACTGTCTATAAAAAGCTCAAGGCAACCTACTGTCATGCCATAGCACTTCCGGGCTGTAACTTCCTTCGAGAAAAGAATTTCATCCTGACCATTCATCTCTGTGCCTGGACTATAGCAAAAATCCAATACATATTTGTGGAATAAATTACTGAATTTCTAAGTAAGACACTCAAAGCTGAGTCGGGTCTCTGAGTTGCTCCCTTTCCTGTTACACTGAGAGAGTGTTGCTTTCTGTGTCTCTGAGATGAGTAGCTAATGTAGGAAAGCTAAGTAATTTCCTCAAAGAGTATCGTGATTCTAAGAGGCTGATGCCTTTGGCCATTGTCCCATTTTCCAAGCAAATAGATCCAAGCAGTCGGTTGAAAGAGACTTGCTCAAACCTAGACTTTGATGCCAAAAGTCTCTTGAAGCATTAAAGAGCTCTGAAAAGCCTGACAGTATCAAGTACATTTTACTATTGAAATTTCTAACTTTCAGAGAAGCAGGAACATTGTATGACATCCCTTATATGCAACATCTAAAAAGACATGATACAAATGAACTTTCATACAAAGCAGAAACAGACTCACAGACTCAGAGAATGAACTAATGGTTGCAGGGGTGGGCGGGAGGGCAAGAAGGATGGGGGAAGGGATAGTTAGGGAGTTTGGGATAGACAGATACACTCTGCTATATTTAAAAAGGATAACCAACAAGGACCTACTGTATGGCACAGGGAACTCTGCTCAATGTTATGTGGCAGCCTGGATGGCAGGGCAGCGTTGGGGGGAAATGGATACATGTATGTGTATGGCTGAGTTGCTCTGCTGTGAAACTATCACAGCATTGTTAATCGGCTATACTCTAATATA
>NW_011494817.1:483640-487268 GCF_000754665.1 Bison bison bison | reverse complement strand
GGGGGGGGACTTCCCTGGCAGTCCAGTAGTTAAGACGCTGTGCTTCCGTTGCAGGAAGCATGGGTTCAATCCCTGGTTGAGAACTAAGATCCCACATGCTGAGTGGCACGACCGAAAATAAAGTAAAACACTAAAGGAAAAGAAAGAAAGAAAGGAGTGTTGCCTGAGTGTTACACTGTGAAACCCTCAATGCTCTAGACTACAACCATAATTAAATCAAGCCTTACTCTTGGCCCAGCATGTACCTGCTCATAGTTCAGTCCCAGCTCTCTAGTCTGAAACTGAGAAGACCCTGATGCTGGGAAAGATTGAGGGCAGGAGGAGAAGCGGGTGGGAGATGATGAGATGGTTGGCTGGCATCACTGACTCAATGGACATGAGTTTGGACAAACTTCGGGAGATAGTGAAGGACAGGACAGCCTGGTGTGGTGCAGTCTGTGAGGTCTCAAAGAGTCAGATAAAGCTTAGCAACTGAACAACAACTCCCCTAAGAGATCATAAGATCCTTGAAGACAACAACCTCATGCTACTACTCATGCTATTAGTGTCTGTGACTCCTCGATCCAGCACAGGGATGGGCACAGGCTCAGTGCAGCATCTATGGTTGCCAGATGCCATTTTTGCTCTTTGTTCATGCTGCAGTGAAATCCCTGATAAAACTTGTCATTTCTGTGTTTTTGAGACCAGATTTGTATCTCATCTGCCCTTACTCTTTCTGTTATTTCATTTCTTTTACTTTGTTGAGTCCATAAGATCACCAATGGGCAAGGCTGAAAACCCTAGAGACAGGATCAAGGCAGGCAGTGAGCAACAATCCCACGGTCATCCCTTATTCCCAGGCCAGAGCCTAGAAACAACCTCATTCTTTAAAAGATAAAACTCAGTTAAAACACCCACCTCCAAGGTAGTCCTTCCTTTGCTGAATCTTTTGCCAAAGAAGTCAGACCTTAATAAGAAAGATTTTTTTTAATGCAAATTGAGATTTAATAGCCAAGAACCTTCCTATCTTTCTTCCAACCATGCATCATTATCATTATCATCATCATCACCATCTTTATTAAGTATTTACCACATACTGTTCTAAGTCCTTGGTTGGTAATTAACAACCCTAATATACATGTACTTATATACATTTGTATACATATATAAATATACACAATATTTTATATGCATATATTTTTCCTTTTTGTTTCTTTTTCTTTTATACATATATTTGCATATATTATTTTTGTCTTCATTTTTCAGAGAAGAAAAGTACCCAATGTCCCACAACTGGTAAATACTATAAATAGTATTGAAACCAAACAAAATGAATCCAAATCTGCCTTCCTTACCTTTCACATCTAAACTGGCAAGTATTACTTTTAATCTTCCCTGTTATAAGTGTTAGCTCTCAAGCACGAGATTCTTAGAGATTGAATCTGAGAAAAGGACGTGGAAAATTGCCACCTGAAAATAGTGATTATGGTTTACTTCTGCATCCACATTTATTGAGCAACTACTATATGTTAGGTACTATTTTAGATGATGGAGATGGAAAAAGCAAAAATTCCTATTTGAGTCCAGACTCGATCTTCAAATTAGAATTCAAGCTTCCCCACTTGCATAACTATGTAACTGAGAACGAATCACTCAGCCTCTGTCTGGGCTGCAGGTTCTTCATCTCTTAGTCAAAGATGATAATGTTAATACCCTCTATGGAGTGGTCTAAGGATCAAGCGGAAATCATGAGACCAAGTTGTTGCAATGGCTGATATAGCCGGAGGTAATCATACCTCCACCACTCTCTTCTTCACGCTATTTAGCCACGTTGGTGCTGGCAGATACTTCCTCAGAGAACTCTCTCAGCTGTTTTGTTTTGCTCAAATATCACCTTTGAAGGAAGCCAATGATTATTAGAAAATCCCACCTGTCATTCCCTCCTTCTGACATGCCTGATCTCACTTGCTTTAAATATATTTTTTTTTCCTGTGACATCTATAACCTTTTTAACATGTCATTTAATTTAAGGATTTACTATGCTTGTAGTCCATCTATTCCTTATCTATTCATTTCCTTTCACAGAGACAAACATTTTTGTCTATTTATTCACTGATGTATCCCGATTACTGGAAAAGATCCTAGTTCACAATAGCTACTCAATAAACAGAGATTGAATGAATAAATATACATGAGTTTGCATAGTGCTTGGAAAAGCCCCTGATTCTGGGAAAGACTGGAAGCAAAAGAAGAGGGTGGCAGAGGATGAGAATGCTAGAAAGCACCACCGACTCAGTGGACGTGAATCTGAGCAAATTCCAGGAGACAGTGGAGAACAGATGACCCTGGCTCGCTGCAGTCCTTGGGGTTGCAAAGAGTTGGACACAGTGACTCAACAACAGCAGTGCTTGGCCTGTATTGCTCAAAACCCTGTTATAACGTGCCACTTTTCTCTAGGAAGCTCATGGTTTAATTAAAAAATAATCAATTTGAAGACATTTCCCCAAAACACTTTTTTTTTGGTTGCAAATTTTTCTCTCCCTGACAAAGCTCTTTTCAGTTTGACTGGCATTTACATTTTTCTTGCACACAGCATGTACCTTTCCTGGATGACATATTCTTCTGGAGACTGATTCTGCTCGTTCTGGGCTTTTTGCCAATTCTCTCATATGCTGGGCAGTGACTGGGTAGGAGAAGCTAGCCACGCTATGATCTGGTTGTCTTGAGAATAGCCTTGACCATCCCACAAAGTGATTATTAGTACCATTTCTTGGAATCTTACCATGTGTCTTTCTCTGTTACCAGGATGCTGGGTATAGAGAAAGGACCAGAGGGATAAGAATGCCTATAGGATGCAGCCAGTAGCTTCAAGGACTGCCCAGTACATGATTCTTTCAAATATAGCTTAATAGACGAGAATGCTTGTGCTCAAATCATGGCTCTACCATTCTCTAGTCTTATGTGACCTTGTACAACTTAACCTCTTTCAGTCCTGAATTCCTTACCTGAAAAAAACATGATAATAATACTACTTCATCAGATTGTTGAGAAGTAAAAATTATGCCTAGGAAAATAAGAGATAAAAATGTCCAGAGCGATGCTTGGTACACTGCAGATACTGCTTAATAAATCCTAACTTTTAATATAAACATGACCTGACAGAACAAAGTGAAAAGTGAAAGTCACTCCATTGTGTCTGACTCTTTGCGACTCCATGGACTATACAGTCCATGGAATTCTCCAGGCCAGAATAGTGGAGTAGGTTGCCATTCCCTTTTCCAGGAGATCTTCCCAACCCAGGGATTGAACCCAGATCTCCCGCATTGCAGGTGGATTCTTTACCATCTGAGCCACAAGGGAAGAATAAAGGCATATGAAATAAGAACCAATAACCATCAAGGTTTAAATGAGCATGAGTGGCATTAGAGTCAGAGGATTCAAGATGGCAACAGTAATCCTGGAGAGCTCTTCTTCATTCCTTAATTCATTTTCCAAACATATAGTAAGAGAATCTGCTGCTTCACCTCAAGGAGTTTTAAATCTGATAGAGGAACCAGGCAAAGAAACAAAATGTTTGGTGAACTATGTGATGGGAGCACTGAGAAATGTCACTCTGATGACAGTGTGATGTATATAGATAGAGAGTGCT
>NW_011494817.1:479644-483540 GCF_000754665.1 Bison bison bison | reverse complement strand
AGAGAGTGCTGGTGAGTTGGCGCAAGAAGAACTGTCTGGAATTTTTATGTAAATTTCCAAGTGAGATGTGAAAGTTTGAAGCAAGGATACTGACAGTAGGAGAGAATAAAAGCAAGGAATATTTAACAGGTTGCTAAGGGCTTCCCTGGTGGCTCACTGGTACAGAACCTGCCTGCCAATGCAGGAGACTTGAGTTCGATCCCTGGCTAGGGAAGATCCTCTGGAGAAGGAAATGGCAACCCACTCCAGTATTCTTGCCTGGAGAATCCCATAGACAGAGGAGCCTAGTGGGCTACAGTCCATGGGGTCGCAAAGAGTCAGACATGACATAGCGACTAAACACCTTCCCCTCTTAAAAACACTTTCTTCTCTTGGATTCCAAGACATCACACTCATGTTTTCTTCCCACTTCCCTGGTAGCTCCTTTTCAGCAACCTTGGTTGGCTTGTTTTCTTCTTCTATCCTCTTTACCTTGGGTTTTCCAGGGCTTACCATTAGGACTTCATCTTTCTTCTGGCTACACTCATCCCTCTGGTATTCCCATTAGTCCCATGATATGACATTTCACCTATCTTGATAACCTTTAATTTCTTCTCTGTAGATCAGATATCTGCCTTGAACTCCAGATTTGTATAATATCTACAATTGTCTTCTTTACCCATCCACTTGGCTATCTAACAGGCGTCTTTAAGCTAACAAGCTCTTAACCTTCTGCCCAATACCTGTCCTATCCATGGTTTTCCACATCTCAGTTCATCACAACTCTATTCCTTGAGTTGTTCAAACATAAAACTCAGAGTGAGGAAAATGATCTTGACTTCTTTTCTCTCAGTTCTGTTGATTCTATCCTCAAACTATCCCAAAACTACTTCCTTCCAATTCCATAGTTCTCATCCTAGTCCAATTCACCTTCTTCTCTCACCTTAAAATTTTCAACCATCTCCTAAATGGTCTTTCTGTTTCCACTCTTGACCACCTGCAGTCCAGTCTCAACCCATAGTAAGGCTTGATGCTTCCAGGACCGTGAGTCAGGTAATGACACACCTGGGCTCACAGATTCACAAGGCTCCTAGCTCTTTCAAAGTCTAAAAGAACTTCCAATAACTAAAAAGCCCCGAAGCAATACAGTCTCCGTCATGTCCTTGTTCACCTCTTCTAACTCCCTCCTTGTCACCCTTGCCGGTCTCTTGCTGTTCTTGAAACACTGCAGGCATGCAGGATTCCACCTGAGGGCTCTGGTCCAGCTCTTCCCTCTACCTGAGTCTTTCCTTAAATAGCCCCGTGGCTTCTTTCCTCAACTACTCAAATGCCATGTTTCTAAAGACCTTTGCTCATCACATTTTTGTTGTTTAGTCAATCAGTCCCGTCTGACTCTTTTTCGACCCCCATGGACTGTAGTCCACCAGGCTCCTCTAATCATGGACATTTTCAGGCAGGAATACTGGAGTTGGTTGTCATTTCCTTCTCCAGGGGATCTTCCCAACCCAAGGATAGAACTCTGTTTCCACATTTCCTGCATTGCAGGCAGATTCTTCACCACTGAGTCACCCAGGAAGCCCTTCCTCATCATACTGTTTAAAATTAAAATTCCTACCTCCACCATGCCTTACTCCTTCCCTGCCTAATCGTTCTCCATAGTCCATATCATCTTCAAACATTTTATATAATTTGTTTTCAAAACTGTTTGACTTATCCTGTAAGAAGGTAAACTACAAGATGCCAGGAATTTTGTCTGTTTTGTTCAGTGGACAATTTTGGTACCTAGAAGATTGATACTCGATACAATAAATAGTATCTGAATGAATAACTAAAATGGTAATTCATTGAATGTGAAGAGAAAGGGATTGGAGATAAAGATGACTCTAACATAACAGTACTACTTTTATTGAACAGAATAAATGAAATCCCCTTATGTCTGGAAGTTGATAAATTAAGCTTGGACCATTTTTTATTTAAGGTTCTTTAAACTAATTAAATTAATATGTCTAGGTTGACAATAAGAAGTAGGAGCCAGGAAGGACAAGTTGGAGGGACCTAGATACCACAATGATGTAGAAAAATGCAAGTAGCCACAGGCAGAACAAGAAGGAAGAAACCTGGGAACTGAGCACTTAGAGGGTACAGAGAAAGAGAAACATGATAACTGTCTTCTCCACCACTCTGCCTATAGTGCCTGATATAACAGGCTCAATATTGATCATCGATACTTGCTCCTTGGAAGGAAAGCCTAGACAGCATGCTAAAAAGCAGAGACATCACTTTACATTACTGCTTTACACTTTTCACTAGTGCTCAAGAGGTACCAGATATTGTAACAGATGACTTTACAAAAGTGTTGGAGAAGACTCTTGAGGGTCCTTTGGACAGCAAGGAGATCAAACCAGTCAATCCTAAGGGAAACTGACCCTGAATACTCATTGGAAAGACTGATGTTGAAGCTGAGGCTTCAATACTTTGGCCACCTGATGCAAAGAGTCAACTCATTGGAAAAGTCCCTGATGCTGGGAAAGGCTGAAGGCAAAATGAGAAGGTGGTGGCAGAGAATGAGATGGTAAAATATCATCACCAACTCTATGGACATGAATTTGAGCAAACTGTGGGAGATAGTGGAGAACAGAGGAGCCTAGCATGCTGCAGTCCATGGGGTCACAAAGAATCAGGCATGACTTAGCAACTGAACAACCAACATTGACTCTCAAAATTCAGATGCCACTGTCCTTGACAGAGTGTGTGCTAAGTTGCTTCAGTCGTGTCTGACTCTTTGCAACATTATGAACAGTAGTCATCCAGGCTCCTCTGTTCTTGGGATTCTCCAGGCAAGAATACTGAAATAGTCACTGTGCCCTCCTCCAGGGGATCTTCCCCACCCAGGGATCAAACCCATGTTTCTTATATCTCCTGCACTGGCAGGTTCTTTACCACTAGCCCAACAGAGTAACAGGGACTACATTTACCCTCTAACTGAGAAAAATAATAAAACACAGACAAAATCTATGAAAATACAGTTTCAGATATTGAACAGCAAATTGAACAGGACTTTAATCCCTGCCACAGGGAAAACCAAGTAGGTGAACACTGTGATAACATACTGCCTGCAGCCCTCCAGGCCTCCCTGTCTATCACCAACTCCCAGAGTTTACTCAAACTTATGTCCATCGAGCAGGTGAACCATCCAACCATCTCATCCTCTGTCGTCTACTTCTCCTCCCACCTTCAATCTTTCCCAGCATCAGGGTCTTTTCAAATGAGTCAGTTCTTTGAATCAGGTGCCCAAAGTATTGGAGTTTCAGCTTCAGCATCAGTCCTTCCAATGAATATTCAGGACTGATTTCCTTTAAGATGGACTGGTTGGAACTCCTTGCAGTCCAAGTGATTCTCAAGAGTCTTCTCCAACACCACAGTTCAAAAGCATCAATTCTTCGGCACTCAGGTTTCTTAATACTCCAAATGTCACATCCATACATGACCACAGGAAAAACCATAGCCTTGACTAGATGGACTTTTGTTGGCAAAGTAATTTCTCTGCTTTTCAATATGCTCTCTAGGTTTGTCATAACTTTCCTTCCAAGGAGTAAGCATCTTTTAATTTCATGGCTGCAGTCACCATCTGCAGTGATTTTGGAGCCCCCAAAAATAAAGTCTGACACTGTTTCCACTGTTTCCCCATCTATTTCCCATGAAGTGATGGGACCACATGCCATTATCTTAGTTTTTTGAATGTTGAGCTTTAAACCAACTTTTTCACTCTCCACTTTCACTTTCATCAAGAGGCTCTTTAGTTCTTCACTTTCTGCCATAAGGCTGGTTTCATCTGCATATCTGAGGTTTTGATATTTCTCCCAGCAAACTTGATTCCAGCTTGTGCTTCTTCCAGCCCAGCGTTTCTCATGATGTAC
>NW_011494817.1:459498-479544 GCF_000754665.1 Bison bison bison | reverse complement strand
AAGTTAAATAAGCAGGGTGACAATATACAGCCTTGACGTACTCCTTTCCCGATTTGAAACCAGTCTGTTGTTCCATGTCCAGTTCTAACTGTTGCTTCCTGACCTGCATACAGATTTCTCAAGAGACAGGTCAGGTGGTCTGGTATTCCCATCTCCTTCAGAATTTTCCACAGTTTGTTGTGATCTACACAGCCAACAGCTTTGGCATAGTCAATAAAGCAGAAATAGATGTTTTTATGAAACTCTCTTGCTTTTTCCATGATTCAGCAGATATTGACAATTTGATCTCTGGTTCCTCTGCCTTTTCTAAATCCAGCTTGAAATTTTGGAAGTTCACAGTTCACGTATTGCTGAAGCCTGGCTTGGAGAATTTTGAGCACTGCTTTACTAGCATGTGAGATGAGTGCAATTGTGTGGTAGTTTGAGCATTCTTTGCATTGCCTTTCTTTGGGATTGGAATGAATACTGACCTTTTCCAGTCCTGTGGCCACTGCTGAGTTTTCCAAATTTGCTGGCATATTGAGTGCAACACTTTCACAGCATCATCTTTCAGGATTTGAAATAGCTCAACTGGAATTCCGTCACCTCCATTAGCTTTGTTTATAGTGATGCTTCCTAAGGCCCACTTGACTTCACATTCCAGGATGTCTGGCTCTAGGTGAGTGATCAAACCATCGTGATTATCTGGGTCATGAAGATCTTTTTCATGTAGTTCTTCTGTGTACTCTTGCCACCTCTTCTTAATATCTTCTGCTCTGTTCTTTATTGTGCCCATCTTTGCATGAAAAGTTCCCTTGGTAGCTCTAATTTTCTTGAAGATATCTCTAGTCTTTCCCATTTTATTGTTTTCCTGTTTCTTTGCACTGATCACTGAGGAAGACTTTCAAACCACTTCAGTATTCTTGTCTTGAGAACCCCATGAACAGTATCAAAAGGCAAAAAGATAGGATACTGAAAGATAAACTCCCCTGGTCGGTAGGTACCCAATATGCTACTGGAGATCAGTGGAGAAATAACTCCAGAAAGAATGAAGAGATGGAGCCAAAGGTAAAACAACACCCAATTGTAGATATGACTGATGATAGAAGCAAGGTCTGATGCTGTAAAGAGCAGTAATGCATAGGAACCTGGAATGTTAGGTCCATGAATCAAGGCAAATTGGAAGTGGTCAAACAGAAGGCAAGAGTGAATGTCAACATTTTAGGAATTAGAGAACTAAAATGGACTGGAATGGGTGAATTTAACTCAGATGACCATTATATCTACTACTGTGGGCAGGAATCCCTTAGAAGAAATGGAGTAGCCATTATCAAAAAAAGAGTCCAAAATGCAGTACTTGGATGCAATCTCAAAAATGACATAATGATCTCTGTTCATTTCCAAAGCAAAGCATTCAATATCACAGTAATCCAAGTCTATGTTCTGACCAGTAATGCTGAAGAAGCTGAAATTGAACGGCTCTATGAAGACCTACAAGACCTTTGAGAACTAACACCCAAAAAAGATGTCCTCTTCATTATAGGGGACTGGAATTCAAAAGTAGGAAGTCAAGAAACACTTGGGGTAACAGGCAAATTTGGCCTTGGAATACGGAATGAAGCAGGGCAAAGACTAACAGAGTTTTGCCAAGAAAATGCACTGGTCATAACAAACACCCTCTTCCAACAACACAAGAGAAGACTCTACACATGGACATCACCAGATGGTCAACACCGAAATCAAACTGATTATATTCTTTGCAGCCGAAGATGGAGAAGCTCTATACAGTCAGCAAAAACAAGACCAGGAGCTGACTGTGGCTCAGACCATGAACTCCTTATTGCCAAATTCAGACTTAAATTGAAGAAAGTAGGGAAAACCACTAGACCATTCAGGTATGACCTAAATCAAATCCCTTACAATTATACAGTGAAAGTGACAAATAGATTCAAGAAATTAGATCTGATAGACAGAGTGCCTGAAGAACTATGGATGGAGCTTCGTGACATTGTACAGGAGACAGGGATCAAGACCATCCCCAAGAAAAATAAATGTAAACAAGCAAAATGTCTGTCTGAGGAGGCCTTACAAATAGCTGTGAAAAGAAGAGAAGTGAAAAGCAAAGGAGAAAAGGAAAGATATACCCATTTGAATGCAGGGAGGTCATAGTGGAAAGAATTTGCAACACAAGGAATGGAGAATACATAGATACACAAGAGTCCTCTAGAGATTTGCAAAGCGTGCCCCTCAAAACTTCAACTGACTTGTAATGCTCACATATATTTGAAGAAAATGGTCAAGGCCAGGAGAAAAACACCCAACAGTATCAGGAGGAAACCATCTTTACAGGTCACACATGGCTGGGCATAGTTCCTAGGCCCACCAGCTCAAAAGAAAGAAAAAAAAAAAACAAATACCCTATGACTCATCAAGCTGAGCCCTTAGAAGAGTAGTGCCTCAGTAAAGGGAAAAACTGCTAATTAAGGGAAAGAGAGAGAAAACGTGTCTCTGGGGCTGTGCAGGTTCTCTCAAGGAGAGAGACCATCCAAGTGTTCAATGACACTGTTGCAAAAAGATCCAGAACGTTTCAGTTTAAGAGAATTCCATGGTTCTGGCTCTTAGGACATAACCATTGACTTGAATGAGAATAACCTTGGTAGACATTGGATAGGCAGAGGGTAGAATGGTCTGTGGGGAGGAAATATGGAGCATTCATAGGACAATAAAAGTATGATAATAAACTGGTTTACAATCCCAGATCAAACTAACAAGGGCCAAGGAGAATATACTCTGGGGAACGACAAGGAAGGCAAAAATATGATAAATGTAATATAACCCATAGGGGAGAATCACAAAGTTACACTATTTTGTTCCTTATTTCAAACTTGCAAACTAATTCCAGGTATAATTAAAAATTGAACTGATATTTTGCAAAGCAACAGAGGTTAAAAGCAAACAATATATAGAAATCAAAGGAAACTTGAAGAAAGCATTTAAAGCCTAAAATTAGGTGACAGCCAAACTGCAGTTGTGACAGTAAATGCAATTCAGTGAGCACATCTAACTTATCAAAAATAAGACATTCTTTTTTTCCCAAAAGAAGGAAAGCTGCCGAGGGTTGCAAATTTTATATTAAAAAAATGATTGCCTGAAAAGAGTGGAATTGTCTCTTTTGCGGAACTGTTTATACCCTAAAGATAATTCTGTTTTGTTCCTTTTTGCCTGAAGGCAGAGCAACAGATTAAATGACTTTCAAAAGTTCTTTCCATCTGTGGTTGCAACAAAACATAACATAAGCAATCAAATACATCAACTCTTCTGGGATAGACTATTATATTTCTAACAGAAATAAATCTGAGAAGGAATATCCATTGAAAGATTGATTGTATTGGAGAAAATATCCATCACATGTAAAGACAGGAAGACATCCATCTGAGATAAACACCAAATGAATTATGATAGCAAAAAAATGGAAAAGTCAGCTACAGTAATAAATAATATTGTAGCATTGCATGCCACTGTTTGCACATTTTAAAGCAAGTTCATTGAGAACAATAAATTACTCTAAAACATATTATCAACTGCCAATTCTTTATCAGAAAAGAAATAAAGTTGCTGTGGTGTGGTTACATACTCATTAATGGATAAATAAGAATATCTAGATATCATGGAGGCAAGAGAAAGAAGAGAAATTGAAAACCTATCTCATCTCAGAATATGCAGCAATGTAAAAGTCAAAATACCTGGGAAGAAGAAATAAAATCATTAAAATACATTTCTTTGGGGAGAGTATCAGAGAAAGAAACAACTAGAATCCTGAACTAACAAGTTGTTGTTATTGTTTAGTTGTTCGGTCAGTCAGTTCAGTCGCTCAGTCGTGTCAGACTCTTTGTGACCCCATGGACTGCAGCACACCAGGCCTCCCTATCCATCACCAACTTCTGGAGCTTGCTCAAACTCATGTCCATCAAGTTGGTGATGCCATCCAACCATCTCATCCTCTGTCATCCCCTCTCCTCCCGCCTTCAATCTTTCCCAGCATCAGGGTCTTTTCCAATGAGTCAGTTCTTTGAATCAGGTGGCCAAAGTATTGTAGTTTCAGCTTCAGAATCAGTCCTTCCAATGAGCACTCAGGACTGATTTCCTTTAGCATGGACTGGTTTGATCTCCTTGCAGTCCAAGGGACTCTCAAGAGTCTTCTCCAACACCACAGTTAAAAAGCATCAATTCTTTGGCGCTCAGCCTTCTTTATGGTCCAATTCTCATATCAATACAGGACTACTGGAAAAACCATAGCTTTGACTGTACGGACCTTTGTTGGCAAAGTAACGTCTCTGCTTTTTAATATGCTGTCTAGGTTGCTCAGCTGTGTCCAACTCTTTGCAACCCCATGGACTGTAGCCTCCCAGGCTCCACTGTCCATGGAATTTTCCAGGCAAGAATACTGTAGTGGGTTGCCATTTCCTTCTCCAGGGGATCTTCCTGATCCAGGGATCAAACCCAAGTGTCCTACATTGCAGGTGTATTCTTTACCACTGAGCCACCTGGGGAGCCTGAGCTAGTACATACCAAGATCATAATCAATCCCATTTGTCCTAAAGGAGGTGTGAATACAGGATGAGCATAGATGTTATATGTCTTTAGGATGAGATTTTGGTCCTAAATCGCTGTGGAAACACTGGCATCTATGAATCACAGACTTGTTCCAGACAATAAGGAATTATGTATATACCATCTTGAATGGCCTAATGGTGTTTTTCCCCAGGAAATATACTTGCAAATAATTGTATAACATTTTAATGGGAAACATTTTGGCCTGGATTAAACGTACAAGGCAGGCCTTGTTATAACTCCCACTTCACTTATGCAAAAATTGAGTTTCCCAGAAACTAGAGAGTTGCTTTTATATCTCAGGGATAAATGGCAGTGCTGGAGTTTCAGCCCCCATCACCAAGCAATCCACATTAATAAAAGATTTTATTCCATCCCTGGCGGAGCCTGGTGGGCTGCTGTCTATGGGGTCGCACAGAGTCGGACACGACTGAAGCGACTTAGCACCAGCAGCAGCAGCATGCATCAAGATTTGTGTGCAGTCACTATTGATCCAGAGCAGATGAGGCAGGTCAAGTGCAGTAGATGCCAGAGGAACAAGTGAGAAGAAGCTGTGTGCAGAGCAGTGTGAGCAGAGTCATATGTCCAGGAATCTGTTCTTAAGTCAAAAGGGGAGCAGAGGTTTATGTGCAGGGCAGTCAGAAAGCCAGAGGTCTAATCTGAAGGTGGACAGGTGGCTGAAGATATGTCTTGAGTGGAGACAGAAGGAGTCCTAGAGTCCGGGTGAGCTAATCCAAGGATAGCAAGTTTTCCTTTATTAAGTTAAAGGACTGTTGCTACCCATCAGATGAGGAAACTGAGGTACAGTGGTGTTTAGTGCTTTAACTCTCTGGTCCAACTCTCAGGAAATAGGACCCAGTCCTTCTGAATCATCATCCCAACAGGCTAAAATGGAACAAAACAAACAGGCAAAGCATATAGATGACTTTGTTTGGTTTTTCCTTTCTTGGCCACGTGGTGCAGCATGCATGCAGGATTAGTTTCCCAACTAGGGAAATCCATGCCCCCTGCATTGGGAGCACAGAGTCTTAACCACTGGGCAACCAGGGAAGCCCTACATGACTTTAAAATCAGATTATTTAGCCTTGTGAATGGTGACCAAGGGAAAAGGGAGGCAGAAAGAAGGTGAGAGTTTTATTCCACAAACTGGCAAAGTCTAAAAAAATACGGAACTTTGGTGATTTTGTTGAATTTGTGCTCGGTTATTTCTAATGAGCTTGAGCACAATCAACCAGAGGCTTCCTCTTTGTTTTCCTGTGTGTGTAAAAGCAAAAAAAAAGGAAAAACTAAGGAAGGAAGAATTGACACGAAGGGTGAGATTGGTGCAAAGACAACAGCCCTTGCTCAGCCAAATGACAGACCAGGATGTGAGCTGATTACCTTTCCCCGTGGTTTTTAGAGGAGAGAGGAAGAAAAAAAAAAAAGTATAGCAGAAAATGCTATTGTCCAAGTGGGGATAATTATAACAGAGAGGAAGGGAGCCAGACGGAGGAAACAAAATTATGCCAACTAGAATGCGGGCTGCCCACCAAGGGAAATGGCAGAGCAAGCGCATAGAAGACAATTAGGTTGGGAAGCTATCTTCCAAGGGAAATTAGAGGAACCCCATTGCTTGTGTAATTAAACACAGATATGGTACTATAGGGAACATACCTAAGGAGATGGAGGAAGAATAGAAAAGCCCATCTGAGGATCCTGGGCGTTCTCATAGAAAATTATGAACGAGGGGAAAGCCCTGCCTCACCGCAGGTTTATTATGGAGAAAAAATAAACCAGCTCACGGCTGATGTTCCTCTGCATCTAAACTGTGGTTCAAAGTCTTCTCACCCCCTCCCTCTAATGGTACCTATGTGTTTTAAGCATCAATCTTGCAGCATTTCATTGCGAATATTTGAATTTAACAAATATCTCCCACTGTGTCAACATCTCATGTATGTTCACACTCTTCTAAGTGATAATCATTCACACAGTCATAACAAATCACTAGACGTAGTCTAAAGAACTTTACCATGATTTGCTTTATAAACTGCAGTGGTTAGGACTTCCCTGATGGTCCAGTGGGTTGAGAGTCTAACTGCCAAGGCAAGGACACGGGTTTGACCCCTGTTCTGAGACAATTCCACACACAGTAGAGCAACTAAGCCCATGCACTGCAACTGCTGAAGCCTGAGTGCCTACAGTCTGTGCTACACAAGAGAAGACACTGCAGTGAGAAGCCATGCACCACAAGAGACTACCCCCCACCCTCGTGGAAAATCAGAAAGCCTGCACAAATCAACAAAGACCAACCAGAGCCAGAAATAGATAAAATCTTTTTAATTAAAAAAATAGATAAGTTGCAGTGGTCAAAGAAACAGGCTATGGAGTCAGAATTGGGTTCTAACCCATTAGAAGTGATCTTGACCAGGTCAATTAACCTTTCTCAGTTTTATCATCTGTAAAATGGGTATGAAAATATCTTTCCCTTAAGATTATGTGATGGTTTAGTCACTAAGTTGTGTCCAACTCTTGCAACCCCATAGACTGTAGCCCACCAGGCTCCTCTGTCCTTGGGATTCTCCAGGCAAGAATACTGGAGTGGGTTGCCATTTCCTTCTCCAGGGGATCTTCCTGACCCAAAAATTGAACCCGAGTCTCCTGCAGTGCAGACAGATTCTTACTGACTGAGCTACATGGGAAGCAGCCTTAAGATTATTGTGGAGAATAAATCAGATGATCAGGTTTTGTTAAATTAACACAGTGTCTGGACAAGACATGCCACAGAGCCTCTTAGTAAGTGTTATTGATAATGATGGTCATAAAAATAAAAGGTATAGCTCTCAAGGAATTACAGAGAGACCTGATAGAAAATACAAAGCATGCCTTTTACCTCTTAGTTCTAGGTATTAGAAGGTGCTCAGTGACTGTTGACTGATGTCATTTCAGCATACGATAATAAAGGGTTATTATGAAAGAGTGATGACATGCAGGCATTTGTTATATCCAGGATCATTTTAAGAAAGATATAGAGAGAAGAGGCTAGGAAGCACCCATTTCTTATATTTGTGTAAGAGAGAGAGCTTTCTTTAAAAGTCTGTAACGTAAGTAAATATAAATTTTTCCTAGGACTTACCTGGCAGTCCAGTGGTTAAGACTCTGTGCTTGCAATTCAATGAGTGTGGGTTCGATCCCTGGTCGGGGAACTAAGATCCTACATGTTGTGTGGTGCAGCAAGAAAAAAAAAAAGATCATTCACACTTTATTGCTGAGATAATCTTGACTCTGTGATAGAAGCATAAGAGGTTTGGAATCAGAAGCATTAGAGTCTGGATTCCAGAACCACCACTTTCTCAGTTGTAGTAAGAACTTCTCTGAGACTGCTTCATCCTCATCACAAAGGGAAATGATTGTCTTCTCTCTGACTACTTCACAGGGCTGTTACAAGAATTAATTAATACACTATGTGGAGGAGGAGCTTTGTAACATAATGTCTAAATACTACCTTACCACATTAATATCTCACAGGAAAGTAAAGTGAATCTTCAGCAAGAAAACAGGAAGTAATACCAGTGCAGTGGGCCCTGCATGAGAACAGTGGGTTTGGTATTCAGCCATTTCTGATGGTGACCCAAGATTTCCTTCCTTTCATGCAGCCAGCCACACCATATTTAATCTATTCTTTAGAAAAAAGAATTGTACTTCCAGGGAAAACTATACTCCGTCTAGAGGATACCCCTCCAGATGATCTGATTCTGCACTTTCCTTGTCTTTGAGCTATGTTATAGCCGTGTAAATTATAGGTAACCAATCACAATGTAAAATAATTCTTATCTATGGACATGCATATTCTGTTTTGCCCAGTAGAGATTCAATTGTCTTCTCTCCCACTCTGATAAAAAATTAGTTCACCACCTTTCATATAATCATGCCAATTATTCCTAATCTATAGATATGTCTTTTCTTCAAATTTTCTTTTGAATCGGTTATCATGCCTGATTCTCTCAGGAGGGGTTAAGCAAAATCTTTAATGTGTGTTCATTTTTGTCTGTATGAGAATAATAAATCTAGTCTTTTTTAGAAATTACATTTAAATGGCTTGTTCATTTATCATTTATCCCACAAACATTTGCTGGGTAGTTATTCTGTGGTCAGCTCTGGCCAGAAACTTAAGCCTAAAGAAGTTAAAGAGGTCATCAGAGTACCACTTAGCATGCTGCAGCAGTATTGTAAATTCAGGTACCTGCCTCCTCCCCTGGCTTCACCCAGCATGCAACAAAAATTTGATCATTGTGTGTTGAATGAATTTTAAGTATCTTTCCCCAAAGACACACAGTCTAGTAATTTCTGTTCTTGTAAAGGCCTTCCAACTAAAGCCTAGACAGTGATACGCATGTTGAAGACCTTTGGTAAGTGTTTGTTGAATGAATGAATGTAGAGTCTGCTTTTAAAAAGAGACTCACAGTCTGCTGACTTTTCTGGTCATATCAAGGTCCACCATCCCAGTTTGCCCAGAGCCCCACACTTGTTAGGTACGCAATCCATATCTACTGACTGATTTCTAAGGCATGGCAGATGCAAAAACCCAATCTAAGCATTAGATTCTCCTCAATTAAATCCCCTCCTTATAAGTAAAGCAGTTATTAGTCTTTATTATTATTTCTTGACTGCTTTGATTTCCAAAACAAAAATTTGATGTCTTAGTTAACCTTTTCTTAGTCTGAGAGATTAAATTTTTATTATTATTTTCAGGAGTTGATGTCATCCATGTTCCTTTGCTAATGTTTATTCCATCCTCTTCAACCACAAACTTGGTGTTCATTTTAATCAGACAAGATGTAACATGGTCTCTGTCACATCACTGACAAGAACACCAACATGACCATTAAGTTGCTTTCTTAAAATGGGAAGTAAGAGTTGTGCTACAAATTCCTAAGCTCTTCACAGAGTGAGGATAAACCTATGTCTGGCAAAGATAATTTAGTAGATAGAATTAGGTATAAATCTTATCTGAAAAAATAGAAAGAAACTGTGTTTAGAATGAAGTACAAATCATTGTCTCCAAAAGCGAGTGGGAATAAACCTTGAAGAGACTTATTGATAAGCCTCCATCTGCCCTGAAACCTTCTCAACACCAGTGGGGAAGAATGTTCTTCACTGACCGTGCTATAAATATAGCTGGCAGGAGAGGGAGTTTTATGGCCTCTGAATGAGTTTGGATCACTGCAAGGGTTGCTCCTGAAACCAAAGGGAATTAAATTGGCTGCTCCAAGAGTTCTCAGAAGGTTGAAATATGCTATTGTGCCCATAGCACGTGTGACAATTGTAGTCAGTCTGGTATTTTCAGCAGTAAAAAGTGGGGAAAAAAAAAGTCAAATTGACTATTTAAATTAACTAATTTGTTGACGTCCCCAACAACTGCCACAGTTGGGTCTAGGGCAGTTGGGCAGAAATTTCACAGTGGGAGGAACCCCCAGAAGCTCTGTGAGATTTGGGGATTTTCAGGTATTATTGGATCCAACACAGAAGCACTGGAGCTGGAAAGTCACCAGAATACGGACTGCATTCCCAGAAGGGATCTTACCTTCTCACCCCTCGATGGAAGGCCCACCACTGTGGCTCTGACTTTAATGCCCTGGGAGGGAGCAGCAGCTGGTGGGGATCCTGTTTTGCCCAGTCACTCACTCCAGGGGACCAGTTCAGTTCAGTTCAGTTGCTCAGTCTTTGCGAGCCCATGGACTGCAGTATGCCAGGCTTCACTGTCCATCACCATCTCCCAGAGCTTGCTCAAACTCATGTCCATCAAGTTGGTGATGCCATCCAACTGAGAGTCATTTCCTAGGCAAGTTGATAAGAAGTCTAGGGGTCCCCAAGGAGAGAGGGGTCTGGAATTCTCAAGGAGGAAGAAAGGACAAACTTTTTTTTTTCCCTCTACATTCTTTAGGATTATGTATCCTGCCTAAGGACAGTCTCTGGATTAAACCTTCTGGCTAATCCTGTTATCTTAAAATGTACATTATGGGAGTAGGTCTAGTGAGGTCTTTACAACCTCCAGACATTCTTTGGATTCATTGGAGAGTATATAACTCCATTGCTAACACTAGCAAGCAGATACTCTTTCTGCCCGCTTCTGATGCCTATGTCAGAAGCTTTCTCTATCTCCATTATACTTTAATGAAACTTTATTACACAAAAGCTCTGAGCAATCAAGCCTTGTCTCTGGCCCTGGATTGAATTCTTCTCCAAAGAGGCCAAGAATCCTGGCATCTTTGCATGGTTCAGCAACAACCTTTCACAACCTTCTAATCTTCTGTTGTCTCCTTCTCCTCCTGCCTTCAATCTTTCCCAGCATTAGAATCTTTTCCAGTGAGTCAGCTCTTTGCATCAGGTGGCCAAAGTATTGGAGCTTCAGCTTCAGCATCAGTCCTTCCAGTGAGCATTCAGGACTGAATTCTTTTAGGATTGACTGGCTTGATCTCCTTCCCATCCAAAAGAATCTCAGGAGTCTTCTCCAACACCACAGTTCACAAGCATCAGTTCTTCAGCACTCAGCTTTCTTTATAGTCCAACTCTCACATCCATGCGTGACTATTGGAAAAAAGAAAGAGAAAAGGCACTTTCAGACATCTTTAATTTTTCTTGTTCTGGGTGGAGAACAGCTCATTATGTTATCCTCTTCTTTCCAGATCTTAGTCTCTGAAGAATCAGTTTGTTACAAAATGCCTACTCTTCGCTGCTGTTGTTCAGTCTCCCAGTTGTGCCCTATACTTTGTGAGCCCGTGGACTGCAGCATGCCAGGCCTCCCTGTCCCTCACCATCTCCCAGAGTTTGCCCATGTTCATGTTCATTGCACTGGTGATGCCATAGCAACTAAAACAAGATGTGGACATTCCCACTTCATGGAGTCCCGGCAGTACTTTCTTTTCCCCTGGAATCTGCTTCACAAGATTTGGTGTCTGAATAATCACACTTGTATAATTTGAGTTAGAAAATCAAAAGGATAAAGGCCAAATCTCCAAGTCCTTAACTATCTTTACCTGACCTACCAAAATAACTGGAGGAAAGTGAAAGTGTTAGCCACTCAGTCGTGTCTGACTCTTCGTGACCCCATGGACTGTAACCCACCAGGCTCCTCTGTTTGTGGAATTCTCCAGGCAAGAATACTCCAGTGAAAGTTCATCTTAAATAAAACAGGTGAACTCTTCCATCTCAAATCAGTGATTGTAGCCTCTTCACAGAGCCCAAGAGCTGATCTAAGGAAACTTTTATCCAGACATCTAATTTAAAAAATTGAATTACATCCGCATAACCCCCAGACCCTGTGAGTTAGTTACTACCAGCCCTGATAGTCAATCCTGTTCAGAGAAAATAGACAAGATTCCTGTGAGCCACTCAGTCATGGCAACTCTTTGCCAGCCCACAGACTGCAACATGCCAGGCTTCCCTGTCCATCACCAATTTCCAGAGTTTACTCAAACTCATGTCCATTAAGTCAGTGATGCCATCCAACCATCTCATCCTCTGTTGTCTCCTTCTCCTCCTGCCTTCAATCTTTCCCAGCATTAGGGTCTTTTTCAATGAGTCAGTTCTTTGAATTAGGTGGCCAAAGTATTGGAGTTTCAGCTTTAGCATCAGTCCTTCCAATGAATATTCAGGACAGATTTCTTTTAGGATTGACAGGTTGGATCTCCTTGCAGTCCAAGGGACTCTCAAGAGTCTTCTCCAACACTGCAGTTCAAAAGCTGAAGAACTGATGCTTTCTTTATAGTCCACTCAGCTTTCTTTATAGTCCAACTCTCACATCCACACATGACTACTGGAAAAACCATAGCTTTGACAGATGGACCTTTGTTGGCAAAGTAATGTCTCTGCTTTTTAATATGCTGTCTAGGTTGGTCATAGCTTTTTCTTTCAAGGAGCAAGCGTCTTTTAATTTTATGTCTACAGTCACTATCTGCAGTGATTTGGGAGCCTAAGAAAATAAAGTCTGTCACTGTCTCCATTATTTTCCCCATCTATTTTCCATGAAGAGCTGGGACAATATGCCAAGATCTTCATTTTTTGATACTGAGTTTTAAGCCAATGTTTTCACTCTCCTCTTTCACTTTCATCAAGAGACTCTTTAGTTCTTCTTCCCTTTCTGCCATAAGGGAGGTGTCATCTCCATATCTGAGGTTATTTCTCACGGCAACCTTGTGCTTCATCTATTCTCACCTGTCTCACATTTTGTGTGAGAATAGATTCCTCACATGAACCTACTACATTTACCAAGAAAATGCATATACCTCCCCCACTACAGGTGAAGCCCAAAGCCCTCCAAGAAAGCTTTACTAAGTACTGGGTGGCTAGTAATTTGATCCTGGAAGCCATGATATTCTAAACTCCTCTATAAATTGTCCCTAAGCCTGTCTTCTTCCCTTCTTTCTGTTAATACTAACTCTTCTGTTTACTTCCCCTCTCCTAATTTTAAACATCCTATGACCCTTCTTTTAAGCGTTTTTAGTCACTTTAGTCATGTCCGACTCTTCGCAACCCTGTGGACTGTAGCCTGCCAGGCTCCTCTATCCACAAGAATCTCCAGGCAAAACCACTGTAGTGAGTTTCCACACCCTCCTCCAGGGGATCTCCCCAACCCAGGGATTGAACCTGAGTCTCCTGTATTGCAGACAAATTCTTTACCACTGAGCCACTGGGGAAGCCCAAGGGTTGCCCTAATAAAGTCTAAAGTTAATCAGTATTCCTTCCCTCCTTTCAAATGATATAGGAACCTTAAGACTCTGATCTGAACTATACTCTCAATCCCAGTTTTCTGTTTAGTCTAGTTCCTTTTGTTCTGAACCTTTCTATGACCTGTGTAGTCATGACTCAAAATTCTCTTTTTACAGCATGAATTTTCAGAAATTGTGTGTTTACAGAGACTGAGTGGCCCACCATCTTCCAAATTAATGTTTAAGAGGAAGTTTCTAGACATAGTAGAGGCAGCTCACATAATAAGATATAAATTTGTCTCTCCTGCTGAAGCATCATCTTGAATGATGACTTCCTCTGCTGAAATCTAATAGTTTCCACAACTTTCTTCTGACTTTGGAGTGATATTTTCAGACCAGCCCTGAGTCAGGCTCCACTCCTCAGAGCTATTGTCCAGCATGTGTGGTAAGAGGGTACACTTCTGGCTCAGTCCTAGAGAAACAATCTATTTCAAGATGCAATTGAGTACTTACATTATGGTTCAAAGAACCTGGGTGGACTCACCTGGTCACTCACAGGTCACTTTGAGTTCTCCTATTCCTTTGCCATGACCAATTTGTGGGAAGCCCTACCTGCATTCTTCAAAACGTGTTCAGCCTTTCTTCCTCAAGCTCTCGTTGCTTAAGCTTTTATTTCAATGTCTCCCATCTTTGTTCTATATGAATCTAGTAACTTTATGGAAGGAAAGGTTGTTATAAGAGGAATTGCATCATAATTGGCAGCCTTCTATAACCTCAAGAGCTCTCTCTTCTGTTCTCCTAAACTCATGTTCTGATACCCACTTCTGGTCAAGGCAGATTCTGGAATGTGAATTTCAGTCCTGTCTTCCTCTGATTTCTTTGGAATTCCATGGCATAAATTTTCCTCTACTTAGTCCCACAGTCTGGGTTAATGTCATTAAGAACTGGGTGCTTGGGCTTTATTCTTAAGGCTTTCTGACTCAGTCTTCCCAAAAGTTCACAAAAGTTTCAGGGAATACAGTAAGTCCTCTACATATGAACCTTCAAGTTGTGAACTGTCATAGATGTGAACGTGTGTTCCATCAATGTCAGGCGTGAGTGAAATGGCAGCTCGCCCTCCGTCTCTGTTGCTGATGACCCTTCAGCTCTACCAACTCCTGCCACCTCTCCCTCCTCCAGTAACTCTTCTTGCCTGTTCACCCGATGCCAGCCCATGTGCCAACTGTTATACTATACACTGTACTTTTCAAGGTCCTGTACTGTAAGATTTTAAATGTTTTATTTTGGTGTTTTTTAATGTATTATTTGTGTGAAACATATTACAAACCCATTACAGTAAAGTACTAGGCAGCTGACTGTGTTAGTTGAGTAGCTAGGATAACTTTGTTGGACTTACTAACAACTTGAACTTACGGATATGCTCTTGAAAGAGAATTTGTTTCTATGTGAGGGACATACTGTAACAGAAAGCCCAAATACATTGGCTTCTAGGCCCCCCCAAATCAACCAAATATCTCTAATTGTCAGAGACTTTCCCATAATGGAAGCAGAAATAAGAGATCAAGACCTCTAACAAGGAAATATCAGTGGAACCAATTAAAAATATGCTGAATGTCACTACTTCTTTATGAACACCGTGAAACCTAATAAACTGGAGGTTAATGATTTCCTTTCATAACAAGCAAAGGAAGATGACTTCTCTCATGGGCCTTTAGTGAGATCACTGGTGAGAAAAATATTTAGAAGGATAAATGAGATTTTACCAGTGAGTGAGCACTTAACCACCAATGTGATAATAAAAAGGAAAAATTTCTCCACAGTATATTTAAGGCATTAGGAAACCACACTGATTTTACTTTATAGCTTCCCCTTACTTCTACCTCCTTCATGATAAATAACCATTTATTAGTTTCTCCTTTCTTCTTTGTGGATTTTGTTTCACCTGATAAGCAGCAACTAATTACTAGAGCTGAAAGACAAAGAAAAAGACAAAAAGTCAAGAAAATCCCTTCATCTCTTGGTGGCTCTTTAACAGAGATGTGAAATAACACCTTTGCTGTGCTGAGGGATAGTCATTATCCACTACAGATATCTGCTCGATTGGGCTCAGCAGGTCCTAGGAACTTGGAGGGTTTTGCCAAACAAAATCTGGAAAGATAACACAATAGAAGATAAAAGTGAATTTTGCCTTCATTGCATTCACACAGAGAGATGTTTCCCCTCTTTCTAAGCCATAGGAACTTAGGAAACTTAAGAAACATAAGAAAAGATGAAATGGTAACCCAGTTTAAGTAGCGGTGGGAAGACAGTGGGTGAAAACCATGGGGTTCAGAATCCTTACCTAGAGAGATGGATTTTTCATTATGATTATGATTGTGACTATGATTGTTATTTGAATTCACACTGAGAGGAAAGAAACTTATTTGGGTAGCTAGGATTCAACTGCAAGCTTTGTTGTCAACTAATGGATTTAGACTTTTATCTGACAGACCAAAATGAGGAATCACTGCTAGCCAGGAATGAAATCATTCCAAGCTCCCTAAGTCAAAATATAGTTTAAGATTTCACTCCAAGTTGGATTTGTACACTGTAAACCAGACCCAAGTTTCAGGAGAAAAGGAAGTAGTTCTTATACAAGGAGGCAGTCAGTAAATGTAAAAATCAATATCTGAGTGGACAGTAGACCATATAATAAATTGTCCCCATCCTCAACCTGATCAAAGCTGATTGAACCATACATGAGGAATTGACTCAAAGCAGTATGTTCATTGGCTTGTGAGTGACCAGATCAATCCTTTTTTTTGTTGTTGTTTGAATTAAGAGAAAGATGGAGCTTATGAAAAGGTAAGGGGCATTATTATGTTCATCAAAAAGTACCTTATTTTCATTTGTATAGATAAAGCTGTCGCCTAGAAAATATTTAGAAACTATTATGCCAATAGGAAATGAAAAACCATCGTTACAGTCCTATTTCTTTTTTGATGACTACATGAAACTGGATTAGTCATCTGGAACTAATTTACTATGCTTGAAAAATGTAATGTTTCTAGAAAATCTCAGGTGTGAAAATGGTATTTTGCCATTTGTATCAATTTCCATGACAAGTTAAAATGGAGGAAAAATTTCTGTACTCATCAGAGTTCATGTGTCCAGATTTGCTCAGGACATGCCTGGTTTATGCCTTGTTTCCGAACTTTGTTATTCACTATACCAGCTTTCAGTCTTCCCTGGTGGCTCAGATGGTAAAGAATCTGCCTGCAATGCAGAAGACTTGGGTTTGATGCCTGGGTCTGGAAGATCCCCTGGAGAAGGTAATGGCTACCCATCCCAGTATTCTTGCCTGAAGAATCCCATGGACAGAGGAGCCTGGCAGATTACAGTTTCTGAGGTCACAAAGAGTTGAACACAACTGAGCAATTGGCACTTTCTCATTAGCTTTCATTCTCAAAAATGTCCCAATATGGATGATAAGTTATGTGGTCACATTAATTATAGTAGCAAAGTAAAGACTCACAGATTTAAAGTGAAGTGGGTAAGTGCTGGAATCTGGCTAACTAACAAAATGTATTTCCTGAAGGCATGGATAAAATGGTAGGGTAGGAAGACCCTGAGTTCACCTCCTCCCATAAACACACCGAAGTTATGACTATTTATAGAGAAATTATTGATGAGCAAGACCAGAATCTAGCAGAAAATGTCTTTCACAACCAAAGATATAAAGAAGGAACAAAAACAAGTCAGGTAGGAGGGAAAGAGACATGGTATAGTTGATACCCATACCTCCAGGTGGGTGACTCACAAAGCGAGAATTAATTATAATTGCAAAAGTCCTCCCCAAGGAACCGGAGATGTGAGCTCCACACCCGACACCCCAACACTGGGGTCCTGCTCGGGGAAGATGATCCCCAAGAATGTTTGTCTTTGAAAGCAAGTGGCGCTTCCTTCCTGCAGAGTCAGAGGTCTGTGGGAAATACAGACTCTACTCTTAAGGGCTCACATGAAACCTCACATGCTCTGGGACCTAGGGTAGAAGAGGTAATTTAAAAGAAGCCTGGGCCGGACCCAGCCGCTGATCTTGGTGAGCCCTGTCACAGTGGCAGGGGGCGACTGGAACTCACCCTAGGATGAAGAGTTTGGTGGCAGTCATTTGCGGGAGCACGTGTCTACTACAAGGACGGTGGGGCTGGCAAGCAACATTTCACAATCCTCCCTCTAGCTTGGTAACACCAGCACCCAGACCTGACTACCAGCCTGTCAATACCAGAACTGGCATGTCTCACGCCAAGCAGTAAACCAGGTGGCGACACAGACCCACCCACCAGAAGGCAGGCTGCTAAGCCCACAGCTGCTCCAGCAGAGGGCCCACTAGAGGGTGCAGGACCTACCCCAAACCCTGGTATACAGGCCCTAACCTACAATACTCAGGGCCCTGCAGCCAGAAGCCCCAGCACCCGGCTCCACCCACTAGCGAGCAGACACAGCTGAGATTCCTCGGGCCCCAGTCGGAGGACACCAGCCCGGGACCACTGCAGCCCTGCAGCCTGCCATGGCAGGACCCAGCCCACCCACCAGTAGGGCAGCACATGCCCCAGGACCCCTGAGTCCTACCTCCACCCTCTACCAAGGTGAATCCAGCCCTGGGAACCCCCAGGCTGATCCCTTCCCAAAAGCAGGCCAATACCAGCTCTGAGACACCTTGGACCTTTAGCCACGGGAAGGAGAGTAGGGGAAGGACAGGAATAGGTGAGGAAGATTAAAAACTACAAATTCTGTTTACAAAATAAATAAGTCACTGGCATGAAATGTACAATCTGGGGAATATAGTCAATAACTATGTAACACCTTTGGAAGCTGACATTGAGTAACTAGATTTACAGTGGTCAGTTTAAAATGCATAGAAATATCTAATCACTATGTTCCATGACATGAACTAACAACTTGGTGCAGGTCAGGTATGGTTCAAAAGCAAACAAACTCATGGATAAAGAGATCAGATTTATGATTACCAGAGGCAGGAGGGATTGATGGGGGAAAGGGAATTTGATGGGGGCAGTTAAAAGGTGCAAACTTCCCATGACTAAATAAATACTAGAAATGTAATGTACAACATGAGAAATATAATTAACACTTCTGTATATTCTAGGGCTTTTTTCCCTGTACTGGCTACGTAACCCAACCGAATCTTTAGTGTGAAACAAAAAACTCAGTTGAAGTAGGAGCAAAAACAAGAGTAAGAATGAGAAATATAATTAGCACTTCAGTATATTCTGGGGCTTTCCTTGTGGTTCAGCTGGTAAAGAATCCGTGTGCAATGCAGGAGACCTGGGTTCAATCCCTGGGTCAGGAAGATCCCCTGGAGGAGGGTGTGGCAACCCATTCCAGTACTCTTGCCTGGAAAATCCCATGGACAGAGGAGCCTGGGGGGCTACAGTCTGTGGCCTTGTAAAGAGTTGGACATGACTCAAGTGACTTAGCACTCACGTTCTATATAAATTAAGAATAAAACCTGAGGGTTCTCATCACCATGGAAGAAGAGGGAAGCTCCTACACCCATTTAAAAATTGTTATCTTGAGGGTGGGATGAACTGGGAGACTGGGATTGACATGTATACACTATTGATACTGGGTATAAAATAGATAACTCCCTGATAGCTCAGTTGGTAAAGAATCTGCCAGTAATGCAGGAGACGCTGGTTCAATTCCTGGGTCAGGTGATCCCCTGGAGAAGATATAGGCTACCCACTCCAGTATTCTTGGGCTTCCCTTGTGGCTCAGCTGATAAAGAATCTGCCTGCAATGCAGGAGATCTGGGTTTGATCCTTAGGTTGGGAAGATTCCCTGAAGAAGGGAAGGCTACCCACTCCAGTATTCTGGCCTGGAGAATTCCATGGACTACATAATCCATGGGGTCACAAAGACTCGGACATGACTGAGCGACTTTCAAAAAAAAGAGAGAGAGCATATTGTATAGCACAGGGAACTCTATTCAATGCTCTGTGGTGACCTAAATGGGAAGGAAATCCAAAAGAGGGGATATATGTATGCATGTAACTGGTTCACTTTGCTGTACAGCAGAAACTAACACGACATTGTAAAGCAACTATAATCCAATAAAAGTTAATCAAACAAAAACCCAATGTTTTGTTTGCTATAGACCTACGGGGCTGTGTGTACAAGCACCTGTTAAAAAGGAAACAATATCACCATCACCATCTCAATGGACATGAGTTTGAGCAAGCTCTGGGAGTTGATGATGGACAGGAAGGCCTGTTGTGCTGCAGTAGAGTCGGGACCTGGATATGTTTTGAATTCATGACAGGATTAGCTTTGGGGGCAGGTCAAGAATATTTCTTCACAATGGGAGAAGAAAGGTTTCATCTTTGTAATGGTGAATCACTTAGACTAAAGCAAAATGGCTAAAATATCATCATTTGTTAACTCTGGGCATGACTAAAGGAGTATTAGATTATGTCCTCCAGAAAGAAAGTGGAAAATTGATATCTTCTTATGGATTTCATATATTTAATTCTTATTTTGCAACAGCATTCCTAATTCTGATGAGCAATTTCAGCATTTTGTTTTTTAAATCAGTACATTTAAATTAATTTTGTTGAGACTTAGAGGCTAATCCTAGAGATAACTGAAAAAATAGAGGCTGAAAATCATCAGCTAGAAATTAATATTAAACATTTCACTCTAGCTTTTGGAAGTTTAGTATAATAAAAAAAATTAAATGTGGGGAAAAAAAAGGAAACAATAGTCTCCAAATGGA
>NW_011494817.1:432555-459398 GCF_000754665.1 Bison bison bison | reverse complement strand
CCCCCAACCCCCCGTCCCTGGCAGCAGACCAGACTTAACACCTAACCTAATTACTTCCCAAGGAATGTGACCTTTAGCTACCCAGCCTGGAATTTCCTGGTCAGCCCCAGGAAATCTACTGAAAGACCCCTTCCTTTCCCCTTAGGAGGGTTAACTTGCCTAAGGCAATGCATTCTTTGCTAATAATTTCCTTTTTTCTCCCTCCTTGCCTTTACAAACTTTTCCTTTTCAACAGTTCAGTGGAGCTCTTTCTAGCCAAGATGGGATGCTTCCTAGTCTGTGAATCACTTAATAGTGTGTTTAGCTCTTTGCGAGACCATGGACTGTAGCACGCCAGGCCTACCTGTTCATCACCAACTCCCGGAGTTTACCAAAACTCCTATCCATGAGTCGGTGATGCCATCCAAGCATCTCATCCTCTGTCATCCCCTTCTTCTCCTGCCTTCAATCTTTCCCAGCACCATGGTCTTTTCCAATGAGTCAGTTCTTTACATCAGGTGGCCAAAGTATTGGAGCTTCATCTTCAGCATCAGTCCTCAATGAATATTAGATCTTCATATTTATTCAGTAGAATTTTTGTTATTTAACAGATTTGTTAGCAGTGATGGGGTTGAAGAAGACTTCCTGTGACTTCAGGAACAAAGTGACACATTCAGTTCAGTTCAGTCGCTCAGTCGTGTCTGACTCTTTGCGACCCCATGAATCGCAGCATGCCAGGCCTCCCTGTCCATTACCAACTCCCGGAGTTCACTCAGACTCACGTCCATCAAGTCAGTGATGCCATCCAGCCATCTCATCCTCTGTCGTCCCCTTCTCCTCCTGCCCCCAATCCCTCCCAGCATCAGAGTCTTTTCCAATGAGTTAACTCTTCGAATGAGGTGGCCAAAGTATTGGAGTTTCAGCTTTAGCATCATTCCTTCCAAAGAAATCCCAGGGCTGATCTCCTTCAGAATGGACTGGTTGGATCTCCTTTACAGTCCAAGGGACTCTCAAGAGTCTTCTCCAACACCACAGTTCAAAAGTATCAATTCTTCGGTGCTCAGCCTTCTTCACAGTCCACTCTCACATCCATACACGACCACTGGAAAAACCATAGCCTTGACTAGACGGAACTTTGTTGAAAAGTAACGTCTCTGCTTTTGAATATGCTGTCTAGGTTGGTCATAACTTTCCTTCCAAGGAGTAAGCGTCTTTTAATTTCATGGCTGCAGTCACCATCTGTAGTGATTTTGGAGCCCCCCCAAAAAATAAAGTCTTACACTTTCCACTGTTTCTCCATCTATTTCCCATGAAGTGATGGGAATGGATGCCATGATCTTCGTTTTCTGATTGCTGAGCTTTAAGCCAACTTCTTCACTATCCACTTTCACTTTCATCAAGAGGCTTTTTAGTTCCTCTTCACTTTCTGCCATAAGGGTGGTGTCATCTGCATATCTGAGGTTATTGATATTTCTCCCAGCAATCTTGATTCCAGCTTGTGTTTCTTCCAGTCCAGCATTTCTCATGATGCACTCTGCATATAAGTTAAATAAGCAGGGTGACAATATACAGCCTTGACATACTCCTTTTCCTATTTGGAACCAGTCTGTTGTTCCATGTCCAGTTCTAACTGTTGCTTCCTGACCTGCATACAGATTTCTCAAAAGGCAGGTCAGGTGGTCTGGTATTCCCATCTCTTGAAGAATTTTCCACAGTTTATTGTGATCCACACAGTCAAAGGCTTTGGCATAGTCAAGAAAGCAGAAATAGATGCTTTTCTGGAACTCTCTTGCTTTTTCCATGATCCAGTGGATGTTGGCAATTTGACCTCTGGTTCCTCTGCCTTTTCTAAAATCAGCTTAAACATCAGGAAGTTCATGATTCACATATTGCTGAAGCCTGGCTTGGAGAATTTTGAGCATTACTTTACTAGTGTGTGAGATGAGTGCAATTGTGCGGTAGTTTGAGCATTCTTTGGCATTGCCTTTCTTTGGGATTGGAATGAAAACTGACCTTTTCCAGTCCTGTGGCCACTGCTGCGTTTTCCAAATTTGCTGGCATATTGAGTGCAGCACTTTCACAGCATCATCTTTCAGGATTTGAAATAGCTCAACTGGAATTCTATCACCTCCACTAGCTTTGTTCCACTAGCTTTGTGAGAAGCAACCCCACGCCCAAGGAGTAGTGGCTACGCAGGCACAGGAGGGCCTAGAGGAGCTATCCCACGTTGAAGGTCACAAAGGGCGGCGGTGAGGAGATACCCCTTGTCCAAGGTAAGGAACAGAGGATGCACTTTGCTGGAGCAGCCGTGAAGAGATCCTCAACGCCCAAGGTAAGAGAAACCCAAATAAGATGGTAGGTGTTGCAAGAGGGCATCAGAGGGCAGACACACTGAAACCATACTCACAGGAAACTAGTCAATCTAATCACACTAGGACAATCTAATCACTGAAACTAACTCAATGAAACTAAGCCATGCCTGTGGGACAACCCAAGATGGGTGGGTCATGGTGGAGAGATCTGACAGAATGTGGTCCACTGGAGAAAGGAATGGCAAACCACTTCAGTATTCTTGCCTTGAGAACCCCATGAACAGTATGAAAAGGCAAAATGATAGGATACTGAAAGAGGAACTCCCCAGGTCAGTAGAGGCCCAATATGCTACTGGAGATCAGTGGAGAAATAACTCCAGAAAGAATGAAGGGATGGAGCCAAAGCAAAAACAATACCCAGCTGTGGATGTGACTGGTGATAGAAGCAAGGTCCGATGTTGTAAAGAACAATATTGCATAGGAACCTGGAATGTCAGGTCCATGAATCAAGGCAAATTGGAAGTGGTCAAACAAGAGATGGCCAAGAGTAAATGTCAACATTCTAGGAATCAGTGAACTAAAATGGACTGGAATGGGTGAATTTAACTCAGATGACCATTATATCTACTATGGTGGGCCGGAATCCCTCAGAAGAAATGGAGTAGCCATCATGGTCAACAAAAGAGTCCAAAATGCAGTACTTGGATGCAATCTCAAAAATGACATAATGATCTCTGTTCATTTCCAAGGTGAACCATTCAATATCACAGTAATCCAAGTCTATGCCCCAACCAGTAATGCTGAAGAAGGTGAAGTTGAACGGTTCTATGAAGACCTATAAGAGCTTTTAGGACTAACACCCACAAAAGATGTCCTTTTCATTATAGGGTACTGGAATGCAAAAGTAGGAAGTCAAGAAACACCTGGAGTAACAGGTAAATTTGGCCTTGGAATACGGAATGAAGCAGGGCAAAGACTAATAGAGTTTTGCCAAGAAAATGCACTGGTCATAACAAACACCCTCTTCCAACAACACAAGAGAAGACTCTACACATGGACATCACCAGATAGTCAACACTGAAATTAGATTAATTATATTCTTTGTAGCCAAAGATGGAGAAGCTCTATACAGTCAGCAAAAACAAGACCGGGAGCTGACTGTGGCTCAGATCATGAACTCCTTATTGCCAAATTCAGACTTAAATTGAAGAAAGTAGGGAAAACCACTAGACCATTCAGGTATGACCTAAATCAAATCCCTTATGATTATACAGTGGAAGTGAGAAATAGATTTAAGGGCCTAGATCTGATAGATAGAGTGCCTGATGAACTATGGAATGAAGTTTGTGATACTGTACAGGAGACAGGGATCAAAACCATCCCCATGGAAAAGAAATGCAAAAAAGTAAAATGGCTGTCTGGGGAGGCCTTACAAATAGCTGTGAAAAGAAGAGAAGCGGAAAGCAAAGGAGAAAAGGAAAGATATAAGCATCTGAATGCAGAGTTCCAAAGAAGAGCAAGAAGAGATAAGAAAGCCTTCCTCAGCGATCAGTGCAAAGAAATAGAGGGAAACAACAGAATGGGAAAGACTAGAGATCTCTTCAAGAAAATTAGAGATACCAAGGGAATATTTCATGCAAAGATGGGCTCAATAAAGGACAGAAATGGTATGGGCCTAACAGAAGCAGAAGATATTAAGAAGAGGTGAAAAATTACACAGAAGAACTGTACAAAAAAGATCTTCACGACCCAGATAATCACGATGGTGTGATCACTGACCTAGAGCCAGACATCCTGGAATGTGAAGTCAAGTGGGCCTTAGAAAGTATCACTATGAACAAAGTGACACATAGGTACCTGCAAACTCCTTTTTGAGTATGAAGGAGTCCTTGGGCCTAGAAAAGAAAACAATGGTCTCAAAGGCCCTTGCTGAGTCATCTAACTTTGGGGAAAACAAAACCAAACTTTAAGTCCTGCCCTGATGCTCCAGGGTGGTTGCATCTACCAGGGACTTATCAACCCCTGCCCAGAAACCTCCCACCCACTACCTCTGCCCAGGACTTATCACCCCTTGCCCAGAGGACTTATCACCCCCTCCCCAAAACCTCCCACCCTCTGTTCAACTGCAAATGCCATCTCACCTAAAGAATACCAAAAGCGTCCTGCCTGACTAACTTTCCCTTATCGCTTCCACAAACCTCCCTTTAAATATGAAGCCTTCCTGATCCCTCTCGTGCTCAGCCTGGCCGTTAGGCCGACTGTCACCCCTCCTTGCCTGAATAAAGGTAACCTACCTCCGTTGAGGCCGTCTCTCCTTTTCTGCCTTGGCCCGAACTATACCTTACAGAATACACTGTTTTTCTCACCATTCCCAAGGGTCATGAGGATTTATCTCTTGGTTCTGAGCTCCACTTCTTTGGGTTAAGACCCTGAGCAAAGTCCGGGAGACAGTGAAGAACAGGTCATGTTCCTGATCTAAACTGGCTTTCCCGTCCAGGGCTTAATGGGTCAACTGGAGTGGCAGACCAGTGTTCCATCTCTAAATTGAGTCCCTGGTCCTCGGTTCCATCTGCAGTTCCCCAGTTGTCTGGAATCCCTCTCCCCAGTTCCAGTCCACAGTCTCTATTTCCTGGAGTCTGTTGGTGCAGTCCAACCTGCATGTGAATTGTTGGTGATGGGCATGACCTTGTCTTGGTCAGTCTGCAGTAACATCTTTTGCTTACTGCCAGTGTGTTAAAGTACACATTTGTTTGTCTTGTTTTATGTAAATAAAGACTATTGTCAACAGAGCTCATAAGCCAAAAATCCACAGAAATTGGGCAAAAGTCAAGAATTAAAAGGCAGTTAGACTGTTTTCCACCTAACTCCAAGACTCTTGTGTTAGGGTAGGTTAAACTAGAATGGATTAGATTGATAATAGGTTGCCTACCAACCTCAAGAAAATTTCCATGCAACGATGTAAACTGTAAAACATGCACAATTCCTAACCCAGAAGTCCATCCCTTTTCGGTTTTCATCTCCAAGAAATTCAAAGTCTGAGCCAATGGGACCCTTAAGTTCTAAAGGGTCAAGTGTGCCACCTTCCAACATATTTGTTTATTTTATGTCTAAAAACTATGGCCACGAGAGCTATAAACATCTACAAAAATGGCAAAATGTTTTTAAGAGCAGCATAAAATTACAATAGCCATTATGGGGAATATTCTAATTAGGCAAGATCATTCATTTAAGAATGGTTCCCAAATTAAACAAATTGAAAAGGATGCCTATTTTAATTGGTATGCAGAAGCCTCCAAAAGATGCCACGATTCCCAAATAACTTCATTAAAAGACTCCTTACAGAAAGCTAATGAAAATTTAAATACACAAGAGATACCCAAAACAAAAGACGATAGGAATGATGTGACTTCTACAGCCCGTCTCTCCTTCTTTGCCTGAGTACCCAGGACATTTTACTAATTATCTGAACTGCCTTTCCACTCTCAAGAGACTATTAAAGAGTTACTTTTAAAAATAAAACCACCCAAGGTTATAGGCAATCCTTCTGAGATATCTTTCACTCCTTGGTCAAAGACAGAACTAAGAGCCATTGTTAAAGAAATTCCTAAGCCCAGGGAGGATCCACAGAAGTTTTTCAAGAAATTTAGAATCCTTATTAGAGCTTCAAAAGGTAAGGAATCTGCCTGCAATGCAGGAGACCCAGGTTCAATCCCTGGGTTGGGAAGATGCCCTAGAGACAGGAATGGTTACCCACTCCAGTATTCATGCCTGAGAATCCCATGCACAGTCTGGTGGTTCTAAAAAACGGGACATGGACAGGGTGATTAACTTTTTCACTTTACAGAACTCTTATCAGGGCTTATGATCCCGGGCTGCCAGAACATTGCTTATGCATATGTTGGTAGGACCTGCTGAAGCCCCAAAATGGATGTGGGAAGCAGAATAGAATTATCCAGAGGATGGTAGTCAAGATCTTCAGTCTCCAACATGGCTCCCTAACAACCAGAAAAAGATCCCAAAATAGCAACTGATCTTTTGAAAACCATTCCTAGAATCTTCCTTGCTCACATTGATTGGTCTATTATTCAAACATATAAACGAAAAACCATGGCAGACTTTAGATCCTGTTTGGAAGGGCTCCTCCTACAATACTCTGGGTTCCATACAATAAGTAAGGTCACCCAACCACCTCTAGTTGCCCTGTTTGTAAATGAATGGAATTTCATGTTAATCAGTAGGTAAAAAGGCAGAAAATAGAATTAGAGGCCACAGGCCTGACTGAACCCACAGCTGAGCAGTTTGAAAGGACTTTGGACCAAGACCTTAAATAAAGATTCATCAAACTAATGGTCTTACAATTGCAACAGCTCCAAGGCTAGAGACCTCAAATAAAATCTAGACCTCCCTCATTGCACCCCCCTAGGGGTCTGTCATCAAGATTTGACCCAGGGTGTTCCCTGGTAGTTCCGTGGCTGAAACTCCATGCTCCCAGTGCAGGGGGCCCGGTTCCATCTGGTCAGGGAACTAGATCCCACATGCCACAATTAAAATCTGGCACAGCCCAATAAATAAAATTAAAACAACAACAGCTGAACCAGAGTTCAGTGTCTCACATGTAAACAATTAGGGCACTGGAGAAAAAAATTGTCCTCTTCAGTCCAATACAAATCCCTCAATATCCACTCGTAATTCCTCAAGAGTAAGCCCCCTATGAGACCCTCCCAGAACTGATGGGGCTCCCTGGGACCCACTAGTAAACAGCTACCAGTAATACCCTTAAACAGCCAAGGAGAAACTAAAATTAAAATTAATCAAAAAATCTTTCCAAATTCTGGTAGATACTCGGGCTATACTTTCTACTTTAAACCCCACTCTCATAAAACAACAGATGCCTCGGAGTGAAACTGAAGTTTTCCATTTTGGAGGTATTTAATCAAGTTCAGAGAGGATTTCTGTCTCAACTAGTACAAATGACTCTGGGACCTTTGATTGAAAGGAATTCTTTTTTTGCTATGTGACACAGCCCCTGCCAATCTGTGAAGCAGAGATCTCCTCTCTAAATTAAAAAGGCTAATACATTTTACTTCTAATGGAGGCCTCACCTTAGAATTTGCTGAATAGCTTGAATCTGGTCTTTTATGTTCTTTACAATATTTCTTTGATGTAGAAGAAGAAGAATTACAGTAAATTTAATTGAGGCATTTGAAAATCCATGGGCTACCTTTAATGTTGACATTGGGAGAATAAAAAGTTCAGAAACTATGAAAGTCAAAGGGTGAGTCCCTCAGTCATGTCTGACTCTTTGTAACCCCATGGACTGTAGCCCACCACGCTCCTCTGTCCATGAGATTCTCCAGGGATCTTCCTGACCCAGGGATCCAACCCAAGTCTCCTGCATCTCCTGCATTGGCAGATGGATTCTTTACCACTGCAGCTTCTGGGAAGCCTCCAAAATTCCAATAAATCTGACTAAACCTCCCCATTAAAATCTGAGGTCTACAAGGCCCTCACACCAATAGTAAAAGACCTATTTATTTCCTGACCAGTTTCCCTAACACTGATTCTCCAGTCTGGAGGCCTTATGGGTGATTTGTCATATCATGTCACCCCCACGGGGATGGTAATTTGTCTATGTCTTAAGAGCCATTAATAAGATGTCAATCCCCATTTCCCAGTTGTTTCAAACTTGAACACTCTTGTTACAAGTTCTATCTGACTCAAAATGGTTGAGTGTTTTAGACTTTTTCCCACCTTTTTCAGCATTCCTGTAAACGCAAACAGCCAGTATCTATTTGCCTTTACTTGAGACAATTAACAATGTAGCTGGACAGTCGTACCTCAGAGTTTACTGAGGCCTTTCTCATTTCTCCCAAGTGTTCCCTCAAGATCTAAGCACCTGCCAGTTCCCTAGGAACCCAGTCCTTTTATAATATGTAGATGATCTCATCCTGGGCTCAAGTACCAAAGAGGCGTTTATAAAAGATTTCATTTGTTTGCTGCAATAGTTAGCTGAGAAGGGACATAAAATATCTAAAGAGAAATTATAATGAACAGCAAACTCATTGGACAAGATTCTGATGCTGGGAAAGACTGAAGGCAAAAGGAGAAGAGGGCAGCAGAGGATGAGATGATTGAAAGTCATCACTGACTCAATGGACATGAACTTGGGCAAACTCTGGGAGATAGTGAGGGACAGGGAAACTGCAAGTGTGCTGCAGTCTATGGGGCTGCAAAGAGTCAGACACAACTGAGCAACAGAACAACAAGTTGGACACTGTTCATTACTTAAGGAATGATCTAAGAGCTATCTCCAAAAAGGTTAAACTCATTAAAGAACTTCCTAGGCCCACAACTAAGTGATAGCCTCAGCTCCATAGATTTCTACGCAAGGCTAGACTGATAACTGCAGACTATGGGTTTCTAAATTTTTCCTCTGTTGGCTTCCCCAGTTTATGAACTTCATAAAATTTCAGTCCCTGAACCTCTTTCTTGGGAAGATAAACATGAGCAGGCCTTTACAAGACTAGAACAAGCACCACAAGAGCCATCTGCCCTAGGGCTGCCAAACTGTTCAAAACCTTTCATCAGGACTGATGTTGAAGCTGAAACTCCAATACTTTGGCCACATGATGCACAGAGCTGACTCATTGGAAAAGACCCTGATGCTGGGAAAGATTGAAGGTGGGAGGAGAAGGGGATGACAGAAGATGAGATGGTTGGATAGCATCACCAACTCAATGGACAGGAGTTTGGGTAAACTCTGGGAGTTGGTGATGGACAGGGAAGCCTGATGTGCTGTAGTCCATGGGGCTGCAAAAAGTCAGACACGACTGAGTGACTGAACTGAACTGGGGCTTCTCTGGTGGTCCAGTGGTTAAGAATCCACTGGTGGTTAAGAAGGCACATGGGTTCGATCCCTGGTCGGGGGACAGTCCACATGTCAGGCAGCTAAGCCCTTACACCACAGCCAATGAGCCCGAGGACCCTATAGCCTGTGCTCTGCAACAAGAAAAGCCATCACAATGAGAAGCCCGTGCGCCACAACCAGAGAAAGCCGTCGAGAAGCAACAAAGACCCAGCACAGCCAAAAATAAAAAATAAAATTTAAAAATGTCACCTTATTTGTACATGAAAAAGATAACCAGGCCCTGGGAATGCTCACACGAGAACATGGCAATAAGCATGAGTCTAACACCTGTTAGAGCATACATTCGATTGCTCTTGCCCATCCCAACTGCCTTAAGGCTAGAGCCACAGCTGCAAAACTGGCAAAAGCCTCTGGAATTCAAACTTAGGGTATGACATTTATCTATAAACCCCACATGCTGTCCAGAATCTTCTTAACTCTTAATTAACTCAATATCTCTCTGGGATCAGAGTAACCTGCTCTGAGATCTTTCTGCTTTCACCACTGAATCTGCATTCCCAACATGGCAACCATCTTAATCCAGCCACATCACCACTTCTGCCTGACGAAGGCGAGCCCCTTGATTGTGAGGTCATATGTCCCATTTCATGACACCGGTCCTGATATGAGACATCATTTTAACTAATCCTGCCCTCATTTTGTTTGTTCATGGGTCATATTGTAAAAGTGAGAGAAGGAATTTCCAAGCTGGTTTATACTGTTACTATCTGATATAAACTACTTGAAAAGGGAGAATCTCCCACAAACTAAATTCAACCAAGAAGCAGAGCTCTATGCCTTGACCAGAGCATGCCACTCATCATAAGGGTAAACTGTTAATGTTCATGTTTATACTGAGAGCTGATATGCCTTTCAGGTCATCCATGATTTTAGGATGTTATGGAAACAAAGGGGTTGTCTTAAGTCCACAGAGACCTCAATCAAAAATGGGCAACAAGTAAATGAACTTCTTATTGTTATTCTCTTACCTTCTGAAATTGTGGCCATAAAATTGCTTACACTAGAAGACTGAACCCAAATGCCAGTGATGTGCCCTAGCCAACTTACATGTAAAGGGAACTGCAACAGAATCGGTAAAAGTTATAACATGGATGAAGTCCATCCTGTTTCTACAAAATATGACTCCTCATTGTCAGATTTTTGCATCCTGATGTCCTTGTAGCATGGTAGCTGTCTGCTCAGAGAAATTAAAGTGGGCAAATAATGGGTATAAATTAAATGAACAGGTGGGTTTATGAGAAACCCAAGACAGCTGTTTGGTTCTTCTTCCCTGTTCCCTAGTAAATACCATTTTTTTGCATCCAAGGTGCATTTAAGATGATTCAAATTATGACTAAGCATTGGTGGGAAAAGGGCTTCCCTGGTGACTCAGTCAGTAAAGAATCCACCAGCAATTCAGGAGACCAGTTGCAATGAAGGAGACCTGAGTTTGATCCCTGGGTTGGGAAGACACTCTGGAGAAGGGAATGGCAACTCACTCCAGTATTCTTGCCTGAAAAATTCCATGGACAGAGGAGACTGGCAGGTTACAGTCCACGGAATCACAAGAGTTGGACATGACTTCTCAAATAAACCACCACCATCACCATTGGTGGCAAGACTTCTATAAACCTGTGAAAATAGTTCACAAACAAAGTCTGACTTGTTAGGTCCATAATCCTAGAAAACTATTTTTATGCCCTGGGAGCTCAAAATTCCTCCCTCTGGATCCCTCTGGATCCTGCAGCTGAACTTCTTTCAGTTGCCATCTAGTGTGGGTCATCAGTATGGTCTTGTTGTATTAATATTATGTATGTTTTCTGGGTGAGTTGAAGGCTTCCTCTGATACCCCTAATCTGGCAAATAAATTGTTAGAAAGGACCTTCCAGCAGTAAATGAAAATGAGAATGTGATCAGAAACCTCTCCTTACTTTTGGAGATATTGCAGATTTTGCTACTAACACAGTATCTGCCCCCCCAAAAGATCCTTAGACTCTCAGGTTAAACTTGTTCTTAAAGGACTTCCCTGGTGGTCTGGTTGTTAAGAATACGCCTTGCAATGCAGGGGACCTGGGTTCAACACCTGGTCGGGTAACTGGGTCCCACATGCTGCTGAGCACTAAGCCTGAGCCACAAATATGAGCTTGTGTACCACACCTAGAGAATCTGTGTGCTGCAACAAAGACCCCAAATGACACAATAAAGGTCCCGTGCACCATGAAGAAGACTCGACACAGCCACCTAGATAAATATTTTGACTCGACACAGCCACCTAGATAAATATTTTTTTAAAGCTGTTCTTGATAAAAGGATGTTGCTGTTGTTTAGTTGCTGAGTCATGTCCAACTCTTTTGCAACCCCATGGAGCCCACCAGGCTCCTCTGTCCATGTGATTTCCCAGGCAAGAATACTGGAGTGAGTTGCCATTTCCTTCTCCAAGGGTTCTTCCCTACCCAGGGTTTGAATCCATATTTTGTGTATTGGCAGGTGGATTCTTTACCACTGAGACACAAGGAAAGTCCTATAATAGAATTTGTTGTTTAGTCGCTAAGTCATATATGACTCTTTGCAACCCCATGGACTCCAGCATATGAGTCCCCTCTGTCCTTCACTATCTCCTGGGGCTTGCTCAAACTCATGTCCATTGAGTCTATGATGCTATCCAGCCATCTTATCCTCTGTCACCCCCTTCTCCTTGAGCCTTCAATCTTTCCCAGCATCAGGGTCTTTTCCAATGAGTTGACTCTTTGCATCAGGTGGCCAAAGTATTGGAGCTCCAGTGGATAATCAGGGTTTATTTCCTTTTGGATTGACTGATTTGCAGTCAAGGGACTCTCAAGAGTCTTCTCCAGCACAACTCCAAAGCATTAATTCTTCAGCACTCAGTCTTCTTTATGGTCCAACTCTCACATCTTGTACATGACTACTGGGAAAACCATATCTCTAATAGGATAGCCCTCAGTTATGTTTTAGCTGAGCAAGGAGCTAACTGTGCTGTGGCCAACACCACCTACTGCACCAAGATTAACATTTCTGGGGACACTGAAACTCAGTTACATTCACTCACCAAGCTAGGCACTTGGCTTAAAAAGGTGACCCTTTCACAGAGTCTTTTTCTGACTTATTTTATTTTGATTGGTTTAGGTCTTAGGGACCATGGCTCCGAAGTGCTCTCAAGCATTGGGAATTTTCCTGCTTATAAAAATCATAATAATCTCCATGGTGCACTGAGTTCTCTCAAAGGCTTTACATGCATGTTTGCAGTTGCTAAATACCAAGCAAATGATCTAAGATCAGAATTTCTGAAAAGGAATAAAAAGGATAACCGACTTGAAATTTGTGAACTTAAAGTCGTGGACCGTAAATATAACAGAGATTAAACTACAACAACAACAAAAGGTCATGACCTGCAAATACCACAAAAAGGATCAACCAAATTTCACAAAAGCTGCAAGAACCACAGAGCAGCAGCCCAGAGTGGCACTAGCGCCTGAAATTTTGATCACATCTCTCTGTTAAGCTGAGAGTCTGATCAAAATGGAGGAATTGTTGGAAAGGAAATGGGCGCCAAATGAAGTCACTTGTGTTAGGTCTCAGGTCAGCAGACCAAGACTTAATATCTAATCTAATTACTTCTCCGAAGTGTTAACCATTAACTGGCCAGCTTGGAATTTCCTGGTCAGCACTGGGAAATCTGATGACAGTCCCATTGTTCCTTTCCTGTTAGGCAGAAGAATTTGCCTAAACAATGGGTTCTTTGCTAAGTTTCCTTTTTTTGGCTCCCTCTTGGCCTTTGAAAACCTTGTCTTTTCTGCTGCTCATTTTGGAGAGCTCCTTTCTCTTGCTAAATGGGATGCTTCTTGATGCATGAACCATTTCATAGAACCAATTGGATCTTCAACTTTACTCAGTTGAGTTTTTATTATTTAACACTCCATTGGCTGTCAGAGCTAGGTGGTTTGGGGACTCATTCTTTGGATGGCAGCTGTGAAAGTTGGGGCGCTAAGTGTGTGGAGAAACTGCTTCCAGGGAGACGCTGGTGACAGTTCTATTGGAGCAAGTCAGAGCGAGAAGGCAAAGTAAGTGTCACCCGCTCTTTTCAACCAGATCCAGGTAGGATTTATCAACTTAAAAAAATAATCATGATCTAAGAGTTATGTCTTATTTAGTGTGGATTTTTAGGACTTCAAGGCTAGGAGACAGCATTTTAAGTAAGCCTAAGAGAACTGCTCTGAGGAGGCAAAGGGAGGAGCCAGGGTATATAGTTTTTTGACAAATGACTAGTAGTTTGAATATCAAAAGATTATTGTTATTTAGGGAAAACCGGATAACCCAAGGTAAGGAATTCAGCACTTCCCTGTGTATGGGAAGATGCACGCTCTGGGCTCACTGGAATCATTTCTCTGCTATGCCCTGCAGCTCTCCGGGGCCAGTGTCTGTGTTTTTCACATCTGGAGCTTCCCTGGGAGTCAGTGTAGCCAGTGGCCTGTGGCTGCTAGATGGCAGGTCTTCTTTTCCTTCCTGGGTTCCCTCAGAGTTGGAGGCTGCAATCGCTGATGACATGACTCCCTTGTCTACTGATATGGCAGGAAATGTTTCATTTCTCAGATGCATGCTAATCAGATGACTGATCCTCAGTCAGCAGCTTGTAAGGTATGTAGTCAAACCTCTTCCAGGGAGAGACTAGGACAGGGATGTTTTTGCCTTCACCCTCTGCACTGAGCTCTGGGGGACAGCAAAGCAAGTGAAAAGTTTGCTTTCTAGAGTCTGGGGCGAGGGGGAGGCGGCTCATGAAAGCCCCTTCCAGACTTTAAGCTAGGTGGCAGCTGAAGGTCTAGGTGGCAGCCCTCAAGTGGCAGCCTTAGAAGCTGGCACACTAGGTGTATGATTTGCTCCTCAGAGAGAAGCTGGGATTTGGGAAAGCCCCTGGTTGTATGGTGCTCTGCTGGGGGCTTATTTTATGGTGAGAGTGTGTCTGCCTCTCTGAAATATCAATGTGGGTATTTTCAGTCACCAAAGTATTGGAATCACTCAGTGGGCTGGTGGCTGTCTCTCAGAGGGAACTGCTCCATGTGTAGCTTGGAGCATCCATGGGAGGAAACTTCAGGAGCCTTCTGTGTTGCCATCTTGGTCTGGAATCCCCAATTTTTTCTTAGGAAATGTACGCTTCTTCAGTATTTCTATCCTTATCCCAGATCACAAGAATGTTAGTAAACTTTCACACTCCTAATCTGTTTTTGCTTAGAATATTATAGTTTCTTTTTGTGTAAAAAAGAGCTAAGTGATTAGCACTTTTATGTTCATTAATTAAATTTTATCAGTATCTGTGTCATGATATTACCCTATTCCTTCTCATTGGTGACATTTGTCCTTTAATAGTTCTTTAAGTGCAGAGAAAGCAATGGCACCCCACTCCAGTACTCTTGCCTGGAAAATCCCATGGACGGAGGAGCCTGGTGGGCTGCTGTCCATGGGGTCGAGAAGAGCCAGACATGACTGAGCGACTTCACTTTCACTTTTCACTTTCATGCATTGGAGAAGGAAATGGCAACCCACTCCAGTGTTCTTGCCTGGAGAATCCCAGGGATGGGGGAGCCTGGTGGGCTGCCATCTCTGGGGTCGCACAGAGTCGGACACGACTGAAGCGACTTAGCAGCAGCAGCAGCAGCAGTTCTTTAAGTGAGAATGTAGAGGTTTTGTACACCTAAGAATGTCAGTTGCAGTCCCTCTGTAATGATAACTGGGTATAAAATTCCAGGCTAAAAATAAACTTCCCTCAAGAATTGGACAATATTACTTTACTTTCTTCCCACGTCTACTCTCCCTTATCTTAAATCTACCATTTATCTAATTGCTATTTCTTTGAAGTCAATCTTGCTTTTCCTTCTGATAGTTTATAATATTATCTTTTTTAAGAATTAAAAGTAGTTGGATTTATTATATTCATTTTTAAATTTTATTATTTATTTATTTTGGCTGTACTGGGTCTTTTTTTTTTTTCCTTTTTATTTTGTAATAGGGTATAGCTGATTAACAAACAATGTTGTTACAGTTTCAGGTGAACAGTGAAGAGACTCAGCCATACATACACACGTATCCCTGCTCCTCCAAATTCCCCTCCCATCCAGGCTGCCACATAACACTGAGCAGAGTTCCAGGTACTGTACTGTACGACCCTGCTGCTTATCCATTTTAAATATAGCAGTGTGTGGGTATCCACTCCAAACTCCCTAACTATCCCTTCCCTCCATCCTTCCCCCTGGAAACCATAAATTCATTCTCTGAGTCTGTGAGTATCTTTCTGCTTTACAAGTTCAGCTTTCATCATTTCTGTTCATATTCCACATTTAAGGGATTTATACTGTATTTCTCCTTCTCTGTCTGACTGACTTCACTTAGTGTGACAATCTGTAGGTCCTTTCATGTTGCTGCAGATGGCATTATTTCAGTTCTTTTTAGTGGCTAGGTAATATCCCACTGTGCCAGGCCTTAGTCCTAGCTGTGGGACCTTCACTGCAGCATGCAGGCTTCTTGGTTGTGGCATGTATGGAGGATCTTGTACCTGGAGCAGGGATTGAACCCAGGGCCCTTGCATTGGGAGTGAAGTGTTTACTCACTGGACCACCAGGGAAATCCCAGAATTATCTTCATCCTTGACTTTTTTCATTTTCAGGACTCTGACTAGAAACTGATACATTTTTACTAATTTTGCTTAATATTCAGTGTTTTATGATATGAGAATTTGTTATTCTTAAGATATTCTTCATCATTCATATGTCAGGTTGCTGCTAAGTTACTATGTAGTATTTTCTCTTTGTTTTCATTTTCCCTTTCCTTCCTTCCCTTTCCTCTCTAGGTCTAATAGTTTACTTTTATGATATGTTCCATCCAGTACACTGGGGTCCCAGGCTTAAACAAGATCTTAGAGTGGTAGATCAGAATTCCTACCCAAAATGATGTTATTGAGCTGTCTAGGCAGTTTTTTTTCAGTCACTAGAAAATATGAAAAAGCAGTGCAGTTAAGGAAGACTGCTAGGTCATGAAATAAAAACAGCATAACGCATTCATAACATGATGCAAGGCGACTTCCTCACCTTCAAAAGCATCCTTGGTTTTCATGTTACTCTGCACTGCTCAGATGTACAAAGATTATATTCCGTAAATGCACATATATTTCCAGTGTTTTATTTTAATGTATAAATTTAAAACATTAGGTTTTAAGCTAGACATATTAGGCTATAAAACATTAGTTAACATTCACGGGATAAGGGAGCAAGAAACCGTCAAGTTTTCCTTCCATGAAAGTAAAAATGTTGGTTGTGTTGCTGCTGGAGAACCGCAGACGGTCCTTGCTGCAGGGCCGTAGCTCTTCCAGCTGCCTGACAATGTTGTCTCACTTAGTAGAACAGCCGCCACCCCGCACAACAACTGTGAGGAAGGCCAACAGTCTCTGCCACCGCCCACCAGCCTCAACAGCTCCTGGGTGGAGCTCCCCAGGAACAGCAGCAATGGCAGTGATAACGGCAATGGGAAGAATGGGGGGCTGGAGCACATACCCTCCTTGATGGGGACGTGGAGAAGACTCTTTTGGACGCACAGCATGAACCCAGACAGAGCAGTTCAAGAGGCAGCTCTCACTGTGACAGCCCTTCCCCACAAGAAGATGGGCAGATCATGTTTGATGTGGAAATGCATACCAGCAAGGACCATAGCTCTCAGTCAGAAGAAGTTGCAGAAGGAGAGGAAGAAGTGGATGCTCTGAAGAAAAGTGTGGACTGGGTGTCCAACTGGCCCAGTAGACCTGAAAACACTCCACCCAAGGAGTTCCACTTCAGGCACCCTAAACATTCCATTTCCTTAAGCATGAGGAAAAGTGGAGCTATGAGGAAAGGGGGGATCTTCTCCACAATTTCTTAAGGTGTTCATTCTATCTCTCTTCCTCTCCCATGTTTTGGCTTTGGGACTAAGCATCTACATTGCAAAACGACTGAGCACGCCTTCTGCCAGCACCTACTAAGGGAGGAGAAGAGTCCCTGGGCCAGTGTGTGACTTGTGAAGTGGTGTCTTGCCACAGTAGTTTATTTGAACTTGAGACCATTGTAAGCGTGACCCAACCTCCACCCTCTTTATACATATCCAAGTTCCAGTAACTCTCAAATCCAGTATTTTATTCCAACTCTGTTGAGGCATTTTGCTAATAACCTCATTCCCTTTGGGGCCTGAAAACACTTTAGAATTTTCTAATAAGACTTTACTGTTGTTTAGAAATTTGCAAGGACTTCTTTTCCGCAAACGCCACCAGCAGATTGTAATTTTGTCAAGAATGCCATTGTCTTCTCTCAGTACCACCAAACCTAGACCTGCACCATTCATGGTATAAATCTTATTCTTGCAAGATAACCCACCTGTCTTTTCAATTGAGACCAGGTTGCAAATGATATGAAAGCTTTGTTGTTTTGTTTTCCTAGACAAAGGCAAGCTTCCCTAAGCTTGAATTTATAGTTACGAAAAAAGAAAACAAAAACAAATAAAACAGACAAAACAAGACAAGGAAAAAAAATATCCTGGGCAATAAAAAGTTATTTTAAACCAAAAAAAGTAAAAATGTCATCAGCCCCAGATGAATAGTTCACCTTGGTGAAACGAGAGCAGGCGACATCATCAATATGAACAAAAGCACTAAGTTCAGGACATCATTGTTCTGAACTTGTCATTGGTTATGATAAAAACTTCATATGCAAAATTATTTTAATCTAGAAGATAGAGATTGACATAGCTAATAGATTATGCTAGTGTCATCTGGATCAACTGGACGTTACTAGAAAAATTTTGGATTTTTTTTAACATTTATTTCTTCCTCGTAAGCTGGTGATTTGTTTGTGTTGTGTGTGTGTGTGTTCAGTTGTTCAGTGGTGTCTGACTCTTTGTGACCACATGGACTGTAGCTCTCCAGGCTCCTCTGTCCATGGACTTTCCCAGGCAAGAATATTGAAGTAGATTGCCATTTCCTTCTCCAGGGGATCTTCCCGACCCAGGGATTTTACTCACATCTCTTGTGTCTCCTGTGTTGACAGGTAAATTCTTTACTACTGCACCAAGATGGGGAGACCTTGTTCACACTAATGTAATGATAAAACCAGAACATGCTTTAGCCTATTCAATATATCCTACTGTTTCTTTATCTCTTAAATGTTGCTAAAAATCAATCTTAATAAAAACATTTTTAATTGCCCAAGCGTAACTTATACTTCTTAAATACAACTAAAATCCTCCCAGCTTCAGGTCCCATTCTAGCCGCTATTGCAAACACCTGGGATTGTTTTTTTTCCCCACTGGAAAACTCCTTTCTCTGCCCCGCCCCCACAAACTCACCCCTGCTTCATCATATCACAATCCAGAAGCAGGGGGTTTAACAACATGCAGGCCATCCTTGACCTGTGGAAAGGTGAGCTCACGGATACATGTTTCCTCTTTCTCCAATCAGGTGGGTAGGTCTTAGACATATTTTATCCCAAAGGATTAAGCAAAAAATCACCCATCACTGTAGCCACTGCATTAGCTTCAGTGTATTTTCTCTCCTTCTCTGTTCATTCCTTCTTCCTCACTTCTGCTCCCAGAACATATTCCAAATAAACCACCTGCATTCGGGCTTTTTACTCAGGCTCCATTTTCAGGGAAACTTATGGTAAAATAAAGATACTTTTGAAGAACATAACCACTGAGTACACTGGTAGACAGTCAACAGCAAAGCTATCGTCTCTTTAATGAGTCCATTCTTTCCAATTGCAGAGTAAATCTATGTCTACTTTCCCACTGGAAATGAGTATCAGCACTTCTATTCTGATGTCTTTTTGCACAGTATTAGACATTAAACACTTGGCATTACATTCTTGCAATCCAATTGAAATAATCTGCCTTAAATCAAGGCACCTGCACATTCTGCTAGTCTCAAGTATCTGCCAGATAAAATGCCCAGAAAGATTTTTTTTGAGAGAAAACAAAGGTCCAGTGATGAATTTACTAAACGATTAGATTTCATAAATATTTGAAAATATGAAATAGGAGCCATCTCTGCCTTCACTGAACTTATATCATGGTAAGAGAAACAGATGATAGATTCATATCCATACAGACATACGCATGTATGATATATTAAACACATATGCTTATGTGATGGTAGCTTCCCTGGTGCCTCAGTGGTAAAGAATCTGCCTGCCAATGCAAGAGATGCAGGTTCAGTCCCTGGATTGGGAAGATCCCCTGGAGGAGGAAATGGCAACTCACTCCAGTATTCTTGCTTGGAGAATCCAATGGACAGAGGAGCCTGGCGGGCTACAGTCCATGGGGTCACAAAGAGCTGACTATGACTTAGTGACTGAAAAGCAACAAAGTTTACATTATATACAAAACATAGTTTTGTTCCATAGAAAATGAATGCAAAAATAATGTGATGTTTAGATTTCCCACCCCACCCTGCCAAAACAAAAATCTTAGCTTTAAAATTTTTGGATACATTATTAAATTTCTGAGTCTCAGTGTTCTGAAATGTTACATAGAAACAGTGATAACTACCTTGAAAACTTTCTGTGAAGGTTCAAATAGACAATATGTAAAAAGTTTTTGCCATTTAATATGTGGTACCTAGTACCTGCTTGGAGAAGGAAATGGCAACCCACTCCAGTGTTCTTGCCTGGAGAATCCCAGGGATGGGGGAGCCTGGTGGGCTGCTGTCTATGGGGTCACACAGAGTCGAACACGACTGAAGCGACTTAGCAGCAGCAGCAGTACCTGCTACTATTGCTCTTTGCCCATAATATTCATCATTATCATTAATAACAAATTTCATTTCCTGTCACTAATGTAAGGTGACCATGACCATTAATTCAACAAATGTTTGAGAACCTACCCAATGACCAGCACTGTGATAGCCAACACAACACAGGCAAGAAAGCAATAATGGTAAAAAGAAATTCAGGTAGGTTGTTTAGTGGAAAAAGAAGTGAGGAGGGCTAGCTGGACTCTTTGAATAGGCTTTAGACATAAAGGTAAAGAGAAGGGAGCAGTCCTAATAACAAGCTCACAGCACAGTACCAGAGAGCTAGGCGTTCTAACTTGAGGTCATGACTTCCTGAGCCTGGCAGTGGGAAACAGCAGCATTTCCATCACTCTTGGGGCGCATGACAATGACACCATTGTTGTCTCACTGGCTTCTCTTTAGCAAGTGTTGCCTTGAAACTCACTCAAGCAGAGCTATTTATCTGCCCTTGCCTCTCTGTAGTTCTACTGTCTGTGTTTTGTCATCATGTCTATTCAATTAAGATTGATATCTGTACCAAGGGAATCTGAGTTCTCACCAAGCCCCAAAGAGAAATTACTTACTGGAAACCAAAGCACTGTGGCTCCATTATGTTCTGAGGGCAAACAGCCGCTGAATGATGAATGGCGTACTCTATTTTGTTGTGGCTGTTGTAGTTGAATATACTTCAAGCAATAGTTAAGCTGACACTCAGCAGAAACACATCAGTAACCAGTGCAAACAAGATTACTCCTTTAGTTAATGGTTGGATACTCCTTACATTCTTCCTCATTTTATTTTATCCACAGTTATTGTCTCTAAGAATAAGGAAGATTTATCTTATTTAGACCCATTTGAATTAATAAGATTTATTTCTTCCTTATAAATTGTGTTGAATGAATCCTTTTGGACAACACTGAGGACCAAGTATTGGATGAGCTACTTAATCAGGAGCTCTATAGAACCCAAGACTTAATTGGGCAAGAGAATACCAACAAAACAGATGAGCTGTCCAGACAAGCTTGAGAAATGCCCTCCTTGGGGTGTGTTACAAACCTTTGCACACACATCAAGAAAGACAACACATCTGGGCTATGTCATTATAAGCTAGGATAGCATAGTCTTAATTACCAAACCAGGTTTGGGGAATCTTGGATCTTACCCAGTTTGGAGGGCCATTCTGAAGAAAAAGAAGTTTTAAAACATAAATAGGAAATTGGGTACAAAATTCAAACTGAAAAACAGAAAGTCCAATAAATTGCAAATCTTAAAAAGCTGACAAATGTGGCAAACATCACCAACATTCAGGAAAATAACGCTTACTATGACTGATTGAACCACTTCTGTTTTACTTTGTACATGATTTTGCCACTTACTCTTTGATTGCTTCTTTATTTGACAACGTTGTTGTATTATTCTTTGTAGAAGAAAATAAAAAGAGTACTTTTTCTATCATGGTTGATCAAATACTGTTTTATATTATTAATGGTTTCAACAAACCTAGACAGCATATTAAAAAGCAGAGACATCACTTTACCGACAAAGGTCCATAGAGTCAAAGCTATGATTTTTCCAGTAATCATGTACAGATGTGAGTTGGACCGTAAGAAGGCTGACCACCAAAGAACTGATGCTTTCAAATTGTGGTGCTAGAAAAGAGCTTTGAGAATCTCTTGGCTGCAAGGGGATCAAACAAATCAATCCTAAAGAAAATCTACCTTGAATATTCATTGGAAGGACTGATACTGAAGCTGAAGCTCCAAAACTTTAGCTATGTGAAAGCCAACTCTTTGGAAAAGACCCCAATGCTGGGAAATATTGAAGGCAGGAGGAGAAGGGGATAACAGAGGATGACATGGTTGGATGGCATCACCTACCCAATGGACACAAGTTTGAGCAAACTCCAGGAGATAGTGGAGAACAGGGGAGCCTGGCATGCTGCAGTCCATGGGGTTGCAAAGAGTCCCACATGGCTTAGTGACTGAACCACAGAGGCATTAGTGAGAACTGAATCCTGTTTACAATGTTGCACATCTGATGATGGGAAGAACATTCCACAGACAAGCTTCCAGTTCCTTCCAGTAAGCCTGGCCTACATATTCCAGGGTCAGACAGAGTAAGACATACACCATGATGTGATGTCTAGCCCTGCATTTTGCTATCACGATGCCTGGCAGAGCAAGTGTTAGAACTATTCCTGGAAGCCATTGCTATGGAACTGTTTGTGGAAGAGGCCACTTTTCATGAAAGAGCTGGTAGCATCACTCAAATTATTTGTGACAAATACTGGTCTGTATCTTCATATGGCAACTTTGTTAGCCTCTTGTTCTTTCCTAAGTGTGTATGCATTTGAACTCAGATCCTTTCAACTTTCTACTGATATTTTTGGCTTCCTCTGTATTTCTTCAAATCCTTTCTAAGTTGAGAAACCCAGGAAAGAACATAGATCCCTCCTAAGCATGATGTTCCTGATGCTTTTAATGGAAAGATTACCCCCGTAGTTCTACAGGAATATCAGAGGATGCATTTCTGCTAAATACAGCAGATACAGTCATCAAAAGGACATTTAGAAAGTGTTTTTACTGAAAACACATTCAAGACTTTCAAAGGTAAAAGAGAAATAAAAATATGATCCTTAAAGCTAATGTAACATTTTGCCTACAAACGGCAAAATTTGCCGACAAACGATGACAATTCTTGAATGATTAACCATAAATTAATGATTCTGCACTTTAATTTTTGTATAAGATCTTGGAGTTTTAAGGAAAACATAGTTGAAACCACTAATCTTGAAACTATCTGATAATTACATGACATGCTTTGCTTCCTTTTCTGAAATTTGTTAATGGTTTTATAACTGAAAACATTGTTCGATATGGAAGCAGGCACAAATTCAACACACAGAATAGCTTAATGTCATTTCTTCTCCTAACAAGCTTAGTGAGAAATGAAAAGAGAAAGAAAAGACATTTCTTATTTCCATGCTTCCTCCAAGCGAAGCAGGAGAACTGTAACAGACTCCATGCTTTAGTGAGCACTCCATTACCTCATTTTGCTAAGAATCAAATCATAAAGGACATCTGTGCTCAATAACTCCTCTCCCACACCGGCAAGCTGCCACCAGCAGTGAAAGAACTCAGCCATGCCAGAAAGAACCGTTCTGGCTTCAAACAGACCGTTACCATGAAGATCAGGTGTAGATACTACCAAAAATGATTAATGCAAAAAAAAAAACACAAATGGGTAACAGTTAATCTTCTGTTAATCAAATGGTTAGGAAGCCTCCATTAGATTGAATTTGCCAGTTTAAGTGAAGGGAAAGCATGGCACCATTTTTATGAGATCTGTTGTATGAGACCTTGCTGTGGGCTTACGCTTTTCAATGCTTTTTAAACTATTTTCTTTAAAAAAAAAAAATGTATTTGTCAGATTGCCTTTGCATTCTTTTTACTTGCGTGTGTTTTTCTGCCGTGCTGGGTCTTGGTTGCTGCATACTGACCTCTCTATTGCAGCGAACAGGGGCTACTCTCTAGATGCAGGGTGCAGGCTCCTCGTTGCGGTGGCTCCTCTTGTTGAGGAGCAGAGCTCTAGGCACACAGGCTTCGGTAGTCGTGTGGCACAGGCTTAGTTACCCCATGGCATGTGGAGTCTTCCCGGACCAGGGATCAAACCCATGTCCCTTGCATTGGCAGGCGGATTCATAACCACTGGGCCACCAAGGAAGACCACGCTAGGCTCTTCCTTGATGAACATCAAAATCTCTCCCACTTTTCAGCATGCATCCAGAGGCCTTGCTCTTGTCTTCCTAATGAAATCACTGAGAGACAGAGGAAAGTTTATTTTCTTATATAAAAGACCTTTCCTTCCACCTTCCTGATGGAGTTTACATCACAAAAATAATGACTCTGGGTGGTGTCTCAGTTTTAAAATTTATAATGTAATATTAAACACATTGTTTTCATACACACTTCTGCAGAATATGATGCGTCCTCCAGGGGAAGACTGTCTCTGCCCACTCCCTACCCACAAGGGAGAAACGCTGCTCTAAGACTAAATAATTCCAATTTTCTGCTTTAGTAAATAGGATGGCGAGAACGTAATTAATTCCCATTTAGCACTTAGCATCTAATAGTGCCTCAGGCTCTGGGTGATAAACTTGACTCTTCATTCTAGCACTAGAGCTGCAGATTTACAAGAGAGGAAAGCTAGACTTGAAGGTGTACCATGAAGCCAGGAAACTCCAGGGTGCCTCTCTCCAGTTATTTTTTTTTTTTAAGTCCCTATTAGCATGATCATGGTTCCGAATTGAAGTTGAAACTATCTAGGCTACACCACGCAGTTCTGTCTTTGGTGTTTTTTCCCCCAAAGCATCTTCTACCATTTATAACGAAAAAAGCTAATCTCATTTTTACCCACTGGCTTGGAGCCCTCCTATGTTTGCAGACAGGGGACGATTTTCTCACGTTGGTATTTGCTCGGACTCTGGATATTAACTGCCATGATTCTTCTCACACGCTCCTGGCAATTAATCCCTCATGTAATATGCATAGTTTAATGCCTTTTTACTGCCTGACCTCCACTCTCACATCTCCCCAGGCTAATACCTCGCTAACACCTGGACTCTGCCTTCCAATTTTTAAGACATATTGAACTCAGGAAACAAAAATAGGACAGGATTGAAGTGTCTCATTTTCATTCCACCTCTTCATGGCCTTTTGCGTTTCACCTTGAAATTAATTAAGAGAGGACAGTAAGGTGAAATTGCACCATTTCATCTGGGTACCATACCCTGCTTCCCCTTTATGCTAACTCCTGAAACATCAAGATTTCAGACATATTTAAACAGCAGTTAAGGATCACAGCAAGTCACAAAGTTCCTTGGTCATCCAAAAATGTGTTTCTCCTCCTCAATTTTTCTACTCATTAGTATAAAAAACTACTGCCATAGTGGTAAATTACCAAAGAGGGAAATAGATTTTTTTTAAATGTTCATGAGAGGGGGATGTATGTTTAACTCTGGGTGGATAATAGAAAAGAGGTTTTGTACAGCAGATCCTGTATCCCACAAAAAGGCTTGACATCATTATAGTAAAGGTGTATGTGTGTTTGTGCTCAGTTGAGTCTGACCCTTTGCAGCCCCACAGACTGTAGCCCACCAGGCTCCTCTGTCCATGGAATTTTCCAGGCAAGAACATTGGAATGGGTTACGATTTCCTTCTAAAAATACTCATCTCTTTGCTTCAGTCTCAACTATGTCATCAAGTTTTATAATATTATCAGTTAAAAAATAGTATTAAAAAAACATAATAGATGCAATGGAGTCCAGCAAGTTCATTTAGGCTTGTTACTAGGGGGAGTCTTGCAGCTGGTTAGACTGGAAACAGTGTAAATAAAGCAACTAACAAAAATGCAAATGAAGTACAGATGTGCACCATTCCAAACCAAGAAGGAATCTAGCACCAATCAGACCAAGTATGACTTCTAAACAGGCACAAGTGTGACGTCGTACAACTTAAAAAAGAAAAAATTGGAGTTTAATTGCTTTACAATGTATGTTAGTTTCTGTTGTACAGGAAGTGAATCAGCTATGTTGTTGTTCAGTCACCAAGCCATGTCTGACTCTTTGCAACCTCACGGACTGCAAAAAATGGTGCAGATGGACCTATCTGCAGGACAGGAATAGAGATGCAGACGTCAAGAATGGACCTGTGGGCACAGCAGAAGACTGCGAGGGTGGGAAGAACGGGAGATTAAGATTGGCATGTATACACCACCATGGGCTTCCCGAACGGCTCAGCGGTAAAGGATCGCCTGCAAAGCAGGAGACACAGGAGATACAGTTTTGATCCCTGGATTAGGAAGATCCCCTGGAGGAGGAAATGGCAACGCACTCTGGTATTCTTGCCTGAGAAATCCCATGGACAGAGGAGTCTTACGGACTAAAATGCATGGAGTTGTAAAGAGTATGACATGATTGAGCAACTGAGCATGTACACTACCATATGTAAAATAGATAGCTGGTGGAAACATGCTGTATAGCACAGGGAGCTCAGCTTGGTGCTCTGTGAAGACCTAGAGGATGCGGGGTGAGAGGGAGGTTCAAGAGGGAGGGGTATATGTGTGTGTGTATATGTGTATATATATATATTTATATATATATATATAGCTGATTCCACTTTCATTAGCATAATACAAATCAAAACCATGATGAGATACCACCTCCCTCCTGTCAGAATGGCTGTTCTCTGATCCATATTGTTGTATGGCCAAAGCCAATATAATATTGCAAAGCATTTACCCTCTAATTTAAAAAAGCTACATATTCCCCCCTCAAAAAAATAAAAGATAACAAATAGCAAGTCTTAGCAAGGATTTGGAGAAAAGGGAACCCTTGCTAATTGGTGGTGAGAATATAAATTGGTACAGCCAGTATGAAAAACAGTATCTAAGCTCCTCGAAAAGTTAAAAATACATTTACCATATGATCCAACAATTCCTCTTCTGGATACATATCCAAAGAGAATGAAATCAGTATCTCAGAGAAATATCTGCACTCCTATGGTCACTGCTGCATGGTTTAGACAGATAGGTAGATATAGATATATAGATATAGCTCGTATCTTCTTTCTCCATTCAATTGTGTGTATATATATATCATCTCACATGCTAGTAAAGTAATGCTCAAAATTCTCCAAGCCAGGCTTCAGCAATATGTGAACCGTGAACTTCCTGATGTTCAAGCTGGTTTTAGAAAAGGCAGAGGAACCAAAGATCAAATTGCCAACATCCTCTGGATCATAGAAAAAGCAAGAGAGTTCCAGAAAAATATCTATTTCTGCTTTATTGACTA
>NW_011494817.1:431349-431821 GCF_000754665.1 Bison bison bison | reverse complement strand
GAGAGTCCCTTGGACTGCAAGGAGATCCAACCAGTCCATTCTGAAGGAGATCAGCCCTGGGATTTCTTTGGAAGGACTGATGCTAAAGCTGAAACTCCAGTACTTTGGCCACCTCATGCGAAGAATTGACTCATTGGAAAAGACTCTGATGCTAGGAGGGATTGGGGGCAGGAGGAAAAGGGGACGACAGAGGATGAGATGGCTGGATGGCATCACTGACTCGATGGACATGAGTCTGAGTGAACTCCGGGAGTTGGTGATGAATAGGGAAGCCCGGCGTGCTGCGATTCATGGGGTCTCAAAGAGTCGGACATGACTGAGCGACTGATCTGATCTGATATATCAGCTTCCCAGGTAGCCCAGTTGGTAAAGAATCTGTCTGCAGTGCAGGAGACCCAGGTTTGATCTCTGGGTCAGGGAGATCCCCTAGAGAAGGGAATGGCAACTCACTCTAGTATTCCTGCCTGGAAAA
>NW_011494817.1:402042-431249 GCF_000754665.1 Bison bison bison | reverse complement strand
TAGCAACTAAATCATATATATATATATATATATATATGTATATATATATATGTGTGTATATATTATATACACACACACATGGACATCCCAGGTAATACAGTGGTAAAGAATCTGCCTGCCAATGCTGGAGACACAAGAGACACAGGTTCAATCCCTGGGTCTGGAAGATCTCCTGAAGTAGGAAATGGCAACACACTCCAGTATTCTTGTCTGGAAATTTCCATGGACAAAGGAGCCTGGTAGGCTATAGTCCATGGGGTTGCAAAGAGGAGGACACAACTGAGTGATTGAGCATGCACACACACATACATACACAGACACACATACATATACATACAATGGACTATTATTCATTCATGAAAAATAAGGAAATCTTACCATTTACAACAAGATGAATAAACCTGGAGGTCATTATGCTAGTCTAAATAAGCCAGACACAGAAAGACACATATGCTCTCACTTACACATGGCATCTAAGAAGGCAAGACTCACAGGAACAGCAAAGAGAAGAAGTAGTTGCTAAGAACTAGGGGAGGAGAAAATGGAGACTTACTGTTCAATGAGTGTAAAGTTTCAGTTACACAAGATGAATGCATTCTAGAGATCGAATGTACAAGCTTTCGCCTACAGTTAATAACACTGTACTGTATCCTTTATTTTTGGTAAGAGAGAAGGCCATACATGTTCTCACCATGCCCCAAAATTGGTAACATGTAAAACAATTATCCTTCAACTAAAAAAGAAATTAATTTAAAAAAATTAATAACAATGTAAAGATGATGAATCTATTAATTAACTTGATTGTGGTAGTCATCTCACATTGTACACGTATATCACAATGTACAATGTATGTCAAAATACCACATTGCAAACTTTAAATACATGTACTTTTCATTTCCAATTACACCTCAATAAACCTGAAAAAAGGAAAAGAAAAATATTGCATATAATTCCCTGCTGTATGTGCACAGGTTTTTGTTAGCTGAGACAGTGGCCATATAATGTGATGGCCATTATCCATCCACCTGCTGTATTACAGACAGTAGAAGCTTGCAGACTACAAGGACTTTATCGTCATAAGCAACCCTTTCTTTCCAGTAGCTGTCAGAGTGATTTGCATTTACATTCACACACTTGTCCATCTGCTAATCAGGAAATAAGCAGATGAGACAAAATGAGGGGAGATTATTTTTGTGTATGGTGTTCCTGGGTTGGGAAGGTCCCCTGGAGAAGGAAATGGCAACCCACGCCAGTATTCTTGCCTGGAGAATCCCATGGACGGAGGAGACTGGCGGGCTACAATCCATGGGGTTGCAAGAGTCGAACACGACTTCGTGACTAAACCACCACCACCACGGTGTTATAGAGTGTTCTAATTTCATTCTTTTACACGTAGTTGTCCAGTTTTCCCAGCACCATTTTTTGAAGCTATTGTCTTTTCTCCACTGTATTTCTTGACTCCTTTGACATAGATTCAGATCAGATCAGTCGTGTCCGACTCTTTGCAACCCCATGAATCGCAGCACGCCAGGCCTCCCTATCTATCACCAACTCCTGGAGTTCACTCAGACTCATGTCCATCGAGTCAGTGATGCCATCCAGCCATCTCATCCTCTGTCGTCCCCTTTTCCTCCTGCCCCCAATCCCTGCTAGCATCAGAGTCTTTTCCAATGAGTCAACTCTTTGCATGAGGTGGCCAAAGTACTGGAGTTTCAGCTTTAGCATCATTCCTTCCAAAGAATTCCAAGGGCTGATCTCCTTCAGAATGGACTGGTTGGATCTCCTTGCAGTCCAAGGGACTCTGAAGAGTCTTCTCCAACACCACAGTTCAAAAGCATCAGTTCTTCAGCTCTCAGCCTTCTTCACAGTCCAACTCTCACATCCATACATGATTAGGTGACCATAGGTGCACGAGTTTGTCTCTGAGCTTTCTACCCTGTTTTATTGATCCATATCTTTGATTTTGTGCCATTACCAAACTGTCTTGATTACTAGTGTAGTCTGAAGTCAGACAGCCTGATTCCTTCAACTCTTTTTTTTTTTCTCAGCCATAAAAAGGAATGAAAATGGGTCATTTATAGAGACATGGATGGACCTAGAGTCTGTCACACAAAGCGAAGTCAGAAAGAGAAAAGCACATGTCATATATTAACACATATATGTGGAATCTAGAAAAATGGTGCAGATGAACCTGTTTATAGGGCAGAATAGAGAAGCAGACGTAGAGGATGGACAGGTCGACACGGGGAGGGGGCTGAATGGGGAGACTGGGACTGATGTCTGTGCACTGGCTTGTGTGAAACAGGCAGCTAGTGGGACCCTGTACACACAGGAAGCTCAGCTCAGTGCTCTGTGAGGACCTGGAGGATGGGGTGGGGGTGCGGGGAGAGAGAGGCCAAGAGGGAGGGGATATATGTATGTAGAGCTGATTCACTTTGTTACACAGAGGACTCTAACACAACACTGTAAAAGCTTGTAAAAAAAAAAATCCCCAATTTAAAAAAAAGATGAAGGAAGAAAATCTACTCCAGTTGGCTTGGCTTTCTCACTGAGACTGCAAAGCTAACTTGGACAGATTTCTTTTAGTACTTTAATGACCGGTAAGTCAAAAACTTCATATATTTTCAAACTTTTGTAACACCCTTGCAGAGATGCAGGCACCTTAGGGATCAGGATACCTTATTAATTAATCTTCATGCTCCTGTCTGGTTGCTAAAATTTTAGAGTCAGCTCAAGTTGCAAAACCCGCTTCATCAATAAGTTATTTCCCACAACACTAGAGGCACAACTAAATCACTTTTTATAACTTCTTGAAAATTTCATACTCAGTTACTCAGTGCAACAAAAATATTTCACAATATTTTGGACCAGGCATTTCCACCCTGTTGTTGCTGCTGCTAAGTCGCTTCAGTCGTGTCCGACTCTGTGCAACCCCATAGACGGCAGCTCACCAGGCTCCCCCATCCGTGGGATTCTCCAGGCAAGAATACTGGAGTGGGTTGCCATTGCCCTCTCCAATGCAGGAAAGTGAAAAGTGAAAGTGAAGTCTCTCAGTCATGTCCGACTCCCAGCGACCCCATGGACTGCAGCCCACCAGGCCCCTCTGTCCATGGGATTTTCCAGGCAAGAGTACTGGAGCGGGTTACCATTTCCACCCTGGTTAACTTCAAATGAGGGCTTCCCTGGTGGCTCAGCTGGTAAAGAATCTGCCTGCAATGCGGGAGACCTGGGTTCCATCCCTGGGTTGGGAAGATCCCCTGGAGAAGGGAAAGTATCCTGGCAGGCTAGGATATTCCAGGATATTCCAGTATCCTGGCCTGGAGAATTCCATGGACTGTATAGTCCATGGGGCTGCAAAGAGTCAGACACGACTGAGCACCTTTCACTTTCATACTTTTCCACTTTACTTCAGATGAATTTCTTTCTGAGATAACTTTTTAAGCTCTCTATTTTAAGTCACATGTTTTTTTAAAAAAAAGAACTCCCCAAAGTAAACCAGCTGTTCTCGTTCAGTGTATGGCCAGAGCTACCTGAGCACCTCCTCCTTTAGCAGTCTCTCTTCTGCCTCCTTCTTCCTTTCTTATCGTCACAGTGATCGCCTTTTAATTGGGCCAACAGAGACAACCTGAAATCTAGAGAGGGCAGTTCGTGGTCCTCTTCTTACCTCAGTGTCTACTGCTGGCTCTGGGCTGTTCTCTGGCTGCTTCCTGACAGGTCTGTGAGGAGCAGTCTCAGGGAGATCCATTTTGAATAGCTGAACAACATGAATCAAACCAAGAGATGGGATTATAGAAAGACAACCTATGCTGCTAAGTCGCTTCAGTTGTGTCTGACTCTGTGCGACCCCATAGATGGCAGCCCACCAGGCTCCCCTGTCCCTGGGATTCTCCAGGCAAGAACACTGGAGTGGATTGCCATTTCCTTCTCCAATGCATGAAAGTGAAAAGGGAAAGTGAAGCTGCTCAGTCGTGTCCAACTCTTAGCGACCCCATGGACTGTAGCCCACCAGGTTCCTCCATCCATGTGATTTTCCAGACGAGAGTACTGGAGTGGGGTGCTATTGCCTTACTCCAACTAAATTAAAATATGATACTGCTCTCAGAAGTCAGTCTCCAAACTTTTTACATACAATTCTGCTGAGACCATACTTGGTCAGAATTTAGCAAAAAAGTGAAAGATCATTGAAAAGAAAACGTCAAGAAAAGATTTATAGTCTATTCACCAGCAGACTTGATTTAATATTTGAAAAGTAGGAAATATGATTTGCAATGAAACCATGTGAACTCACCCTGCCCTACAACAATACCCTCTTGTTCACAAGTGGAAGTGAAAGTCTGTAAGTCATGTCTGACTCTTTGTGACCCCATGGATTGTAGCTGCCAGGCTCCTCTGTCCCTGGAATTCTCCAGGCCAGAATACTGGAGTGGGTAGCCTTTCCCTTCTCCAGGGGATCTTCCCCACCTAGCGAAAACCCAGGTCTCCCACATTGCAGGCAGATTCTTGACCATCTGAGCCACCAGGGAAGCCCTGTCCACAAGCAGAGATTACAAATTTCATAGGACAATTTGTAATTTATAAGGGGCCTTCGCAGAAATCATCACATGACCTACCAAATGGATACAGTATTCTTAGGTCCCTTTCTGTGTCTAGGAAACTGAGCTCAGCCTTATTTGTCAAGATCACATAGGTAATTAACGAGGGAGTCAGGCTCTAATCTTGTCTTCTCTCTTTTGATTTCTGACCGTTTTCCTCCCAGTGACCCTCAAACTGATGCTTGTCACTACTTGTTCCATAAAAATTAAGCACTTGACTGTGCCAGTCGTTCAAGACGAGCCCAAGGCCATTACCAGGCCCTCTTCCCTCAGTCCCTCCCAGTTTGAGGGGAATGATGTCAACTGTCCCACCACATTCCAAATATGAAACAGATCAATAAAGCACATATTTTCACTTTTATTACCATTATAGCCACCTTGTCTATGGAGGGTGCTCAGCAAGAACACATTTCCATATATTTTATAAAATATTTTCTTCTATTATAAATATTTTATACAATTTTTTTTATTTTATAAATATTTTCTTCATTTCCTGTTTTGGTCTAGTGATGGACCTTTAGCAGGGGCAAGAGAATCCGTCCATTCTCATTCTACACAATGAGACATCCATGAAATCTTTCACCTGCTTTAGAGTGTACTAAAAGCCCCGTGTGTGCTCAGTCCTCAGCTGTCCAGTTGACTCTTTGCGACCCGGTGGACTATAGCCCAGGCTTCTTTGCCCATGGACTAACCGGGCAAAAATACTGGAGTGGGTCACCATTTCCTCTTCCAAGGAATCTCCTGGACTCGGGGATAGAACCCACACCTCTTGTGTCTCCTGCCCTGGCAGGTGGATTCTTTACCACTGACCCTCCTGGGAAGCCTGATTCTACAACCGAAGAGAAAGACTTGGGTCTCCATCCACCATCCATCCTCTGCTAACAGCTTTCTCCATTTGTAATATAATACATTCAAATTCCCTTGGGGCTGCAATGCAGGAGACCCTGGTTTGGTCCCTGGGTGGGGAAGATCCTCTGGAGAAGGGGATGGCTACCCATTCCAGTATTCTTACCTGGAGAAATCCCATGGACAAGGAACCTGCTGGGCAACAGTCCATGGGGTCGTAACGAGTTGGACATGACTCAGCAACTAACATAAATGCCTCAGCCTTTGCCTAATTCCTGATTTACTTTTTACTTAACATAGGGTCTCTAAGCAACCTAAAGTTACTTATATTATTTCTGGCCTCTTAAACCACTGCTCTCTGCCTTGGCTACATATGAAAAATCTGAATAAAACACAGTGCCAGCCCTCTTAAGACTTACATTAAAAATAGAACTCATGATGAAGACAAATTTTGTGTGAATTTTCTTTTTTTTTAATATAAGTTTATTTATTTTAATTGGAGGTTAATTACTTTACAATATTGTATTGGTTTTGCCATACATCAACATCTGCACACTGCCTAATTCCATAGACTACATTTGTTGCTGTTACTATTTAGTCGCCCAGTCGTGTCCGACTCTTTGTGACCCCGTGGACTGTAGCCCTCCAGGCTCCTCTGCCCGTGGGATTTCCCAGGCAAGAATACCAGAGTGGGTTGCCATTTCCTCCTCCTCTGAGGAATATCCCCAGTCCAAGGATTGAACACATGTCTCCTGCATTGGCAGGCAGATTCTTTACTGCTGAGCCACCAGGGAAGCCCTATAGACTACATTTTAAGGTACTAAATTAGCATTTATTAAATTGAATTATAATTATGAAAAGAGTCAGGAATGCACATTCTGATAAAATTCTTGTTTTAATCACTGCTTCCAGGGAAATATAAGATAACTGGTACATGAGCAGGAAGAGAACTGATGATAATATCTAAAGGTAACCAGAAATGTCTCAAATGTCTCTCATTATTGAGTTGCCTCATTTGTAAAGAAATGTCTCTACACATGAGATAAAGACTCATGAAACATGGTAGGCTAGTTAGCCATTTTTAAAGCAGTTTTAAACCGGTTTTTCTGTGTTTCTTTCAGAAATTCAGTTCAGTTTTTGTTCAGCCACTTTTTTTCATTTTTGGTCATTGAATCCACCTAACACTTATAAGCTTTTTCCATTCAATGAACCAAAATTTCTTTCTAAAACGTTTTGAACTAGTTTTCAAGTGCGCTAGTTGCTGGCCTCAATGTTTCATATTTTTCCATTACTCTTTAGCAAAATTGCCACATTCATTTTACATTTCATGATTCAAACATCAAATAATCTCATGGGTTAGTTCTATCATTTCCAAGTTATAGATGGAGAAACTGAGGCTCATGGCACCTAAATGGCTCCATAGGTGACTTTAAGAAGGACACTTATTGAAGATGATAACTGGATGAAGATTCATGTTGAGGTTTGACAGAAAACAGCAAAATTCTGTAAAGCAATTATCCTGCAATAAAAAATAAATTTTTTTTTTTAAAAGAAAGATGCTGAGCAGAGCAGATGAACATTCCAGGTGCGGGGAAGAACCATTCAAGCCTAAATGGAAGTGCAGAGCTGAGAGAGGACCTGGCTGGCCTAGGATCTTTAATTTGGGGGGAACTCTCCTTTTCCATCATCTTCCTAGAGCTGTGTCACATTTTGAAGGACAACCTTACCTCTGGTGAAATATAATAGGTGTGTAATGTTTTGTAAAGGAAATATAGAAAATACTCCTTTATTCTGTAATACTTCTCCCCTCTGACTCTTCTTCTCTAATACTTTTAACCATTGACTCTGACCCAAGTTTTAAAATTACCAGTACACAGAGTGTTAGTATTTTGCTTCTTGCCACCATGAGTGCATGCTAAGCCACTTAAGTCACGTCCTACTTTTTACAGCACTATGGACTGCCATAGGATTTCCCAGGCAAGAATACTGGAGGAGCTTGCCATGCCCTCCTCCAGGGGATCTTGCCAACCAGGAATTGAACCTGTGTCTCGTAAGTCTCCCGCGTTAGCAGGCAGGTTCTTTACCATTAGCGCCAGCCACCTGAGAAGCGCTTCTTGTCACTAACAAGCTCTGTAACTTTGCTAATATGTGTGTACAAAGTCGAGATAACACCTACTCCATATGGCTGTTGTGAGAACTAAACAAGGTGATGTGTGAAGACACCCAGTTAGTGCCCTGCGTGCGTGCACACACACACACACACACACACACACACACGAAAGTATAGTCTAGGGCTGGTACAGATGAAATTGGCTATATTTGGCCATTCTTGACATCCTCCTTCCTCCTGACTTTTCATAGCCCTGCTAACATCTTTGACATAAAAACTGTCTATAGTAGCCATTCCAGCCTGAAAGAGAGAAGGCAACCAGCAACTGGAGACTCTAGGCAGTAAATGTCAATAATCCTGTTCTTAAAGCAGTAGCTAGGAATCTAAGTTCTACCAGCTGTTTTCAGAAATTGAGAAGTGTTTTCTATTTCTCTCCAGAATCATGCCGATGCCCAAAACACATGTTAAAAATTATGTGCAGGCAATTGTATTGGAGCAAATGGCTTAAATTTTGAAAACCTCCCTCCTGATGGATCAGCTAAGCCATTGGCACCAAGAGCAAACCAGGACTTCTCTCTAGGAGCCTAGTTTAAACCATAATCTCCTTGCTGTATGAGAGGAGGTGTTCCTATCACATGAACTGTTGAGAATGACTCTGTTCTAAACAGTCTGGTGCACTGGCTATTAACAGCTCAGATCATTTCAATGAAAAGAATATGTGCTGGGAGTTGACAGGAATAGAGACAATCAGGTAGTGAAAATCAGGCCAAGCAAACTTAAAGTTAGGAGGCACTGGTGGATGGAAAAAGTGGGGTACACAAAGGAGAGGAAAAGGGTCAGATGGGAAGTTTAGTCCAGTGACCAAGAGGCATGTCAAGAGCCAACAGGTCAGAGGCAGGCGGGAGACCAGGAGCGGCAGCAGCAGAAGCGGCAGGTGTAGCTTTGCTGGTGCAAGGTCCTCCCACCAAGGGCAAGAATGGCCTGAGGTTAGTATCCAAGACATCTGCTGAACGAAAGCTTCTGGAATCCAAAGGACAAAAGCTTTTAATGGCCAGCTAGCCAAAGGCCTACTTGCTACAAAATATAAAGGAGAATTTTCAGTTTTCATCTCTCTGATCTTTGTTTTTTGGTTATCTGACCACATTTAACCAAAGAATTAAAAACACTTCTTGGCTTCTTGGACACTGGGGTCTTCATGACTATGTCCTGGCCTTTCCTCGACAGCTCTTTTAGTCAGTCTGCCAGCTTCCAAGTATCAGTGTTTCCTCCCACTCCCTCTGAATAATCTTGTTCCATGTTTTATTGACCACCTGTCTACAAATGCAAATTAGTATCTTGACCTAGCTCTCAGCCCTGAACGCCAGCTCCATGCGTCATGTGTTTCAAGGACAGCGTGTGCCCATTTCAATAGCTCAAGTCAGAATCAATCACTGAGTCATTTTTTTCTTTCCCTGCCTCTCCTGCCCACCCCCACCTCGTGCCCTGACCCTCTTCCTGTCCTTTCCTTCCTTGTTGCCCTTCACACACATACACTTATGCATGCGTGCATGCTTACTCTCTGCGACCCCATGGACTGTAGCCCACCAGTCTCCTCTGTCCGTGGAATTCTCCAGGCAAGAACACTGGAATGGGTTGCTATTTCCTCTTTCAGGGGATCTTCCTGACCCAGGGGTTGAATGTGCATCTCGTTCATCTCTTGTGTTAGCAGATGGAGTCTTTATCACTGAGCCAGCTGGGAAGCCCATACACACACGTATACACAGCTTCAAACACCTACAAACGCAGAAGCTCAATTTAAAACAGTGCTTCTTAAACATTAACATACCTATCAGTCATCTGGGTATGTTGCTACAATTCAGATTCTGATTTGGTAAACCTGGGATAGGGCCCCAGATTCTGAATTTCTATCACCTCACAGGTTTCATTGATGTTGCTGGTCCCTGAGCTGACCCAGGGATGGAACCAGAATCTCCTGCATTCAGTTCAGTTCAGTTCAGTCACTCAGTCATGTCTGATTCTTTGCAATCCCATGGACTGCTTCCCTGTCCATCACCAACTCCCAGATCTTGCTCAAACTCCTGTCCAACAAGTTGGTGATGCCATCCAACCATCTCATCCTCTGTCTTCCCCTTCTCCCCCTGCCTTTAATCTTTTCCAGCATCAGCATTCTGTTTTCCAATGAGTCAGCTCTTCGCATCAGGTGGCCAAAGTACTGGAGCTTCAGCTTCAGCATCAGTCCTTCCAATGAACATTCAGGACTGATTTCCGTTAGGATGGATTGGTTGGATCTCCTTGCAGTCCAAGGGACTCTCAAGAGTCTTCTCTAACACCTTCTTCTGTTTACCAACTGTGTAATCTTGATCAAAGTACATGAATGTCCATTTCCTCAGTGGTAAAATGTAGATAGTAATAATGCATATACCACTGTATTGCTTTGGGGATCAAATTAACTAATGGGAACGAATGCTTAACAAAATTCATAGAACATTATAGAGATAACAGAAGAGGAGAGTAAGGAGGGGAAGAAGGAGAGAAATAGTGGTAGTCATTTTATGTAAATAAATTAAAATAGAGCTTCCTATCCTTCACTTCCTATCACCACCTTCCTAAAACCCTTAAATTGCCCCCATTGTCCACCAAAAGATATGTTCTTCAAGGACCCCTACAATCTGATCTCGACCAGCATTTCTAGCCCACTTTCTAATAACATTGCTCTCTACTGACAAGTGTCCGTGGGGTCTCATTGTTGAGTAAATGAATGACATGTGAGTTACTAAATGCTTCAGAGGTCTAAGAGGAAAATAAAACCCATTTAGAACTGCCTGCCTGCCGTGTTCCAAATACTATATTTTCCTTGATGAACTTTTACAGCCACCCTGTAGAGATTGAGCTTGGGCCTCATGGCCAATAAACGTCACAGCTGGAGGGTGAACCTCTGAAGTATATTACATTTGATAATCCCTTCTGATTGCCTTGGTTCTACCGGCAAAAGATGAAGGGACAGAATCTGCTCCCCAATTCTGTTCAGTTCCCATTTATCCACTCTGCATCATCCCTTTGGCTTATCAAAACATTTCTTTGAACTTTTCAAAGGTTGGAAATGGAATCTATTTTCTTTTCATTATGCAACAGTGAAGACAATATTTCTATCATGCTTCTCTGTCATTGGTTGATATAATGTTTTCTTTAAAAATAACTGAAAGTAATAACAATTATGTGTACACCCTTATATGCCTAGTCAAGGTTTACTATGGTTATAGAATATCATGTGTTTGATCACTAAGGTGCGAGAATTGATTGACAACTACTGTTTGGGCACTGGTTGTACAAGAAAAGAGGAGAGATACTAGCTTGGCTACAGTGATCTCATTTTAATTCACTGAACCCTCCCCACCATGCTGTAAGGTAATTATTTGTAGGTTTTTAAAGGGACAGAGTTGTTCTTCAGCTCTCTCCACCATAGTGTCTTGTTCATTGCTTCACAGGCAAGTGTGCAATGTGTGTCCGTTGAATCTAATTAATTTTAACACCAAATCAAAACCAAAAACCTCAGCATGAACTTCATGCAACTTTCAGCTTTCTTCAGGTGATTGCGTGCTCAGTCACTCAGTCAAGTCCAACTCTTTGCAAGGGCATGGAACCCACCAGGCTCCTTCTGTTCATGGGATTTCCCAGGTGGGTTGCCCTTTCCTCCTCCAGGGGATAGAGGGATAGAACCCACATCTCCTGCAACTCCTGCATCGGCAGGCAGATTCTTTACCACTGAGCCACCTGGGGAAACCCTTTCTTCAGGTAGGACTTTTAAATTGATTCACTGAATCCAGTGGTTCTTAACAGGGTAATTTTCTTTCCCCATTGTTAGCGTATGGCGAGAGACCTTTTGCACCACTAAGGATGGGCATCTAGTGGGCAAAAGCCAGGTTCGTGGCTCAGCATCTACATATGCAGGCTGGCCTCTAACAACAGAGTTATTTAGTCCAGAATGTCAACAGTGCCAAGATCCAGGAACTTTGAATTCACTCAGTCAATATGGAGCACCTTTCTGAACCTCAGTTTTCTCATATATAAATGGAAGTCCATGGTTTCCAAAACACAATCTTTGAGTTGAAAGCACTCTCATCCAATGCTTGCATTTTCTTTCTAGCAACCCCATCAGCTGGCCCTAAGTGTCTACCCAAACAGCTCATCTCCAGAGGCCAGAAAAGTATAGACTCTGGGGAATCCCACCCACTTCCAAAAGCAACCATTTTAATTTCTTATTGTACAAGCATGGCTATGACTCTGCTCAGCGTAACAGCAAATAAACCAGGCTCTAGTACTGTGGGTTGATAAAAGTACTGTTTAAAAAATTGCTCATGACATTTTCCAAATGACTTTTCTTTAACATCCAGTCTCAGTTCACTAACTAAACCATTTCTTCATCTCAAATGCAATTTTCAAAGCAAACTATTCCTGACTAATGGTTCTTAGAGAATCCTCAGAAATGTCAGTACCCTTCATTAACTCAGATCATCAGAGGAAGGCCAGTCTCAAATAAAAGAAATTTCTAAAGTATGGCACAGCTCTAAAATTGCCTCTTTATTACTTTTAAATACTACTTTCATTCATTCAGGCAACAAGCCCTTTTGTATTCCCAGACTGAACTTTGAAAATGCAAAGATGGAATACGGCAAAATCCCCTGCTTAAGGATCCACAGACCATCAGAAGAGGCAAGCCGGCCACCTTTCGATTGTACTCAAGGAAAGCATTGAGGCAGAAGTCACCAGCTTGGGGTAGGGGGGCAGTTGGGGGAGAATTTACAAAAAGCACTTACTTAAGCTAGGATTTGGAGGACTTCTAACTTTTCTCAGGCAAACAGAGGAATAGCATGTTCAAGCACTCTGAGTCTGAAGCAGTAGAAAGCATCAGGTGAATGATGGGGGAGAAAGCCCCCCAAGGCCTGGGTGATGAGCAAGTGACAAAGCAGGAGATTTTGTGGGTTCTCTCATGTGCCTTTCTTGATTTCCTGATGACTCAGACAGTAAAGGATCTGCCTGCAATGCAGGAGACCTGGGTTTGACCCCTGGTTTGGGAAGATCCCCTGGAGAAAGAAATGGCAACCCACTCCAGTATCCTTGCCTGGAAAATCCCATGGAAAGAGGAGCCTGGTGGCTACAGTCCATGGGGTTGCAAAGAGTCAGACTTGACTGAGCAACTAACACTTTCATTTTCACTTTATGTGCCTTGCTAGAGAGTATATCTACTACTATGGGCAGGAATCCCTTAGAAGAAATGGAGTAGCCATCACGGTCAACAAAAGAGTCCGAAATGCAGTACTTGGATGCAATCTCAAAAACAACAGAATGATCTCTGTTCATTTCAAAGGCAAACCATTCAATATCACGGTAATCCAAGCCTATGCTCCAACCAGTAACGCTGAAGAAGCTGAAGTTTAACGGTTCTATGAAGACCTACAAGACCTTTCAGAGCTAACACCCAAAAAAGATGTCCTTTTCATTATAGGGGACTGGAATGCAAAAGTAAAAAGTCAAGAAACACCTGGAGTAACAGGCAAATTTGGCCTTGGAGTACAGAATGAAGCGGGGCAAAAGCTAATAGAGTTTTGCCAAGAAAATGCACTGGTCATAGTAAACACCCTCTTCCAACAACACAAGAGAAGACTCTACACATGGGCATCACCAGATGGTCAACACAGAAATCAGATTAATTATATTCTTTGCAGCCAAAGATGGAGAAGCTCTATACAGTCAGCAAAAACAAGACCGGGAGCTGACTGTGGTTCTGATCATGAACTCCTTATTGCCAAATTCAGACTCAAATTGAAGAAAGTAGGGAAAACCACTAGACCATTCAGGTATGACCTAAATCAAATCCCTTATGATTATACAGTAGAAGTGAGAAATAGATTTAAGGAACTAGATCTGATAGAGTGCCTGATGAACTATGGACAGAGGTTCGTGATATTGTATAGGAGACAGGGATCAAGACCATCCCCATGGAAAAGAAATGCAAAAAAGCAAAATGGCTGTCTGAGGAGGCCTTACAAATAGCTGTGAAAAGAAGAGAAGTGAAAAGCAAAGGAGAAAAGGAAAGACATAAGCATCTGAATGCAGAGTTCCAAAGAATAGCAAGAAGAGATAAGAAGCCTTCCTCAGGGATCAGTGCAAAGAAATAGAGGAAAACAACAGAATGGGAAAGACTAGAGATCTCTTCAAGAAAATCAGAGATACCAAAGGAACATTTCATGCAAGATGGGCTCAATAAAGGACAGAAATGGTATGGATCTAAAAGAAGTAGAATATATTAAGAAGAGGTGGCAAGAATACACAGGAGAACTGTACAAGAAAGAGCTACACAATCCAGATAATCACGATGGTGTGATCACTGACCTAGAGCCAGACATCCTGGAATGTGAAGTCAAGTGGACCTTCGAAAGCATCACTATGAACAAAGCTAGTGGAGGAGATGGAATTCCAGTTGAGCTATTTCAAATCCTGAAAGATGATGCTGTGAAAGTGCTGCACTCAATATGTCTGCAAATTTGGAAAACTCAGCAGTGGCCACAAGACTGCAAAAGGTCAGTTTTCATTCCAATCCCAAAGAAAGGCAATGCCAAAGAATGCTCAAACTACCACACAATTGCACTCATCTCACAAGCTAGTAAAGTAATGCTTAAAATTCTCCAAGCCAGGCTTCAGCAATACGTGAACTGTGAACTTCCAGATGTTCAAGCTGGTTTTAGAAAAGGCAAAGGAACCGAGATGAAATTGCCAACATCTGCTGGATCATCGAAAAAGCAAGAGAGTTCCAGAAAAATATCCATTTCTGCTTTGTTGACTATGTCAAAGCCTTTGACTGTGTGGATCACAATAAAGTGTGGAAAATTCTGAAAGAGATGGGAATACCAGACCACCTGATCTGCTTCTTGAGAAATTTGTATGCAGGTCAGGAAACAACAGTTAGAACTGGACATGGAACAACAGACTGGTTCCAAATAGGAAAAGAAGTATGTCAAGGTTGTATATTGTCACCCTGCTTATTTAACTTATATGCAGAGTACATCATGAGAAACGCTGGGCTGGAAGAAACACAAGCTGGAATCTAGATTGCCAGGAGAAATATCAATAACCTCAGATATGCAGATGACACCACCCTTATGGCAGAAACTGAAGAGGATCTAAAGAGCCTCTTGAGGAAAGTGAAAGAGGAGAGTGAAAAAGTTGGCTTAAAGCTCAACATTCAGAAAATGAAGATCATGGCGTCCAGTCCCATCATTTCATGGCAAATAGATGGGGAAACAGTGGAAACAGTGTCAGACTTTATTTTTCTGGGCTCCAAAATCACTGCAGATGGTGATGCAGCCATGAAATTAAAAGACACTTACTCCTTGGAAGGAAAGTTATGACCAACCTAGATCACATATTCAAAAGCAGAGACATTACTTTGCCAACAAAGGTCCGTCTAGTCAAGGCTATGGTTTTTCCAGTGGTCATGTATGGATGTGAGAGTTGGACTGCGAAGACAGCTGAGCACTGAAGAATTGATGCTTTTGAACTGTGGTGTTGGAGAAGACTCTTGAGGGTCCCTTGGACTGCAAGGAGATCCAACCTGTCCATTGTAAAGGAGATCAGTCCTGGGTGTTCATTGGAAGGACTGATGCTAAAGCTGAAACTCCAATACTTTGGCCACTTCATATGAAGAGTTGACTCATTGGAAAAGACTCTGATGCTGGGAGGGATTGGGGCAGGAGGAGAAGGGGACGACAGAGGATGAGATGGCTGGATGGCATCACTGACTCGATGGACATGAATTTGAGTAGACTCCAGGAGTTGGTGATAGACAGGGAGGCCTGGTGTGCTGTGATTCATGGGTTCGCAAAGAGTCAGACACAACTGAGTGAATGAACTGAACTGAGGGAGTATGGACTTTATCCTAAGGGCCTGAGAGCCACTGCCTGGGGGCAAGGTCAGAACTGATTCTTGGAAAGATCGCTGGCAAAAGTGAGAAGAACAGATTGGAGATGGGAGAGATTGGCATTCTGGGAGTTGGTGGTTTATCTAGATGTCTTAGTACAGAATACTCCTTCCTACTACAATGTTTGGGTGGGTTGCCCGGCTTAATGAAAACTCGGGGTTTATTTTTAGAGTAAGCACATCAACTGCTGTTGTATTAAGTTATAAAAGTCCATGGAGAATAACTTCTGGTTTTATGGTGGAGCCAACTGAGTCCCAAGGCAAGGAAGCAGTATGCTGAGTTACACAGTTGTGACAGATGAGCTAGAACAAGTTACATACTCAGAACTCTAAACACCTAGCCCTTTCTACCCTTTCCACTGCTATGAGATTGCTCTTGCTTGTTTGTAAAAGGTTGTTTTTATCAAAAGAGCAATTTAACGCCTCTTATTCTTCTGCTTCCTCCCCGCCTCCCATCATTCACCTGATATTCTATTTACCCAGTTAATTTTCACTGTGTATGAAGAAAGTTTTTTCATACCAAAGGTAAATTTCAGTCTAGCTGTTATCAGCCTGCTGATTGACTCCTAATTAACTGAAATGAAATGAATGGAGGTTTATTGTTATTGAGCTTTTAAAGCCCTCTGGATAGATTGGATTACCAAGCATCTGGCAGGAGAAATGTGTTTTACCCTATGATCTGAAATAGACAATGGACAGATGACAGACAGCAAGGGAGGGATCACCGGGTTCTAGAGCTCCAGGCTGGCAGGATGTTTCCCAAATACCTTACTAACTACTGCTCTGATGCAGGGTGGGTGGGGAGGTGCTCCAGCTAGTGGCACGGTTGGAGTAGGGTCTGAGGTCCACATTTGGGATGTCCTTGTATGTATCTTTGAATTAAATAGCTATGAACTCCTCGATGTTAAGATAGGAAAGAATTGCTTCTCCAGGGAGGAGAAGCAACCTTAATCCCATGACAGTTCCCATTCACACAAATTTATGGGCTGGTTATGATCCTGTGGAAGTCAGAAATATAAGGCTACTCATCATCACATATGCCTTAGAAGCTGGTATTGTCCTAAGAAAAAGACAGAAAGAGAGGGAGAGGGATGGTAGGAGGTAGATGAGGAATACATGCTTTAAGGTTGTGGGGCAGCTTCAAAGACAAAGAAATAAGGTTAGGGATTAATGTGTCCAAGGTCACTTGGAAGCACCATCTGCCATTGAACCCACTCTCTTTATGAGATCATTCATCTCCACCCCTCTAGCTTCCACAGGGAGGTACTTTTCTTATTGCGACATTCAAAACCTCTTTCAAAGTCCACACTAGTTATCCCCATGGGAGGAGAAGTTGTTTATCTGTAGAATTTGGGAGATAGAGCTTCACCCAACTCCTTCTTCTGTTTCCTTATTGCATGTCCCTACTTGTCTTGGGGAAACATTCATTTCCCCTTCAGGCTGCAAGTTTACCTGGATAGGTCCCTGAGGTTGGCCTGTATTTTTTCAGGCTATCTGTGACTGGGTTCAGTTCAGTTCAGTTCAGTTCAATCACTCAGTTTTGTCTGACTCTTTGTGACCCCATGAATTGCAGCACACCAGGCCTCCCTGTCCATCACCAACTCCAAGAGTTTATTCAAACTCATGTCCATCGAGTCGGTGATGCCATCCAGCCATCTCATCCTCTGTTGTCCCCTTCTCCTCCTGCCCCAATCCCTCCCAGCATCAGAGTCTTTTCCAATGAGTCAACTCTTCGCATAAGGTGGCCAAAGAATTGGAGTTTCAGCCTCAGCATCAGTACTTCAATCAACACCCAGGACTGATCTCCCTTAGAATGGACTGGTTGGATCTCCCTGCAGCCCAAGGGACTCTCAAGAGTCTTCTCCAACACCACAGTTCAAAAGCATCAATTCTTCGGCACTCAGCTTTCTTCACAATCCAACTCACATCCATACATGACAGATGGAAAAACCATAGCCTTGACTAGATGGACCTTTGTTGGTAAAGTAATGTCTCTGCTTTTTAATTTGCAATCTAGGTTGGTTATAACTTTCCTTCCAAGGTGTAAGTGTCTTTTAATTTCATGGCTGCAGTAACCATCCGCAGTGATTTTGGAGCCCAAAAAAATTAAGTCTGACACTGCTTCCACTGTTTCCCCATCTATTTCCCATGAAGTGATGGGACCAGATGCCATGATCTTCATTTTCTGAATGTTGAGCTTTAAGCCAACTTTTTCACTCTCCTCTTTCACTTTCATCAAGAGGCTTTTGAGTTCCTCTTCACTTTCTGCCATAAGGGTGGTGTCATCTGCATATCTGAGGTGATTGATATTTCTCCCAGCAATCTTGATTCCAGCTTGTGTTTCTTCCAGTCCAGCATTTCTCATGATGTACTCTGCATATAAGTTAAATAAACAGGGTGACAATATACAGCCTTGACAAACTCCTTTTTCTATTTGGAACCAGTCTGTTGTTCCATGTCCAGTTCTAACTGTTGCTTCCTGACCTGCATACAAATTTCTCAAGAGGCCTATCAGGTGGTCTGGTTTGTGGGACATAGTGATCTCTAAATTGAGCACTACTTTAGGCTTCCCTGGTGGCTCAGACGGTAAAGCATCTGTCTGCAATGCAGGAAACCTGGGTTCGATCCCTGGGTTGGGAAGATCCCCTGGAGAAGGAAATGGCAGCCCACTCCAGTATTCTTGCCTGAAAAGTCCCATGGATGGCGGAGCCTGGTAGGCTACTGTCTACCAGGGTCACAAACAGTCGGACACGACTGAGCGAAGGGAAGATCAGACCTACCTAATAGATCATAAAAGCATGACCCAAAAGTATCACGCTTTTTCCAAGTAACATAATTACATCCAGAACAAAACTCGTGAAAATGTAGAGGAATATAAAGATCTCCAGAATCCAACAAGGTAAACATCAAAGTCTGGCATCTAGTCACACATGCAAAGCAGCAGGAAAATACAACCCATAATAAGGAGAAAAATCATTCAACCAAAACCCATCCAGAACTGACATAAATGTTAAAGTTAGCAGAAAAGGAAGTTAAAACAGATATTATAATGGTATTCCATATGTTAAAAAGTTAACTAGAGACAAGGAAGATATTTTTTAAAGTCCCAAATGGTGCTTCTAGAACTAAAAGTTAAAATGCATAAAATGAAAAATATGCTGGCTGGGATGCATGGCAAAGTAGAAAATGCAGAAGAGTAAGCTAGTAACCTGATGACCTAGTGATAGAAACTCTGCAAAATGAATCACAGAAAGAGAATATGTCAGAGGGGAAAGAGAAGGGAAAGGAGGAGAGGGGAGGAAAGCATCAAGAACCCTAAAACACAAATGAGTGGGTCTCTGAAATGCTGGCAGGTATTTGAAGAATAAGGGTCAAAATTTTTCTTTATTTGATGAAAACGGTCTATAAGGGCTTCTCAGGTGGCTCAGTGGTAAAGAATCCACCTGCCAGTGCAGGAGATTTGGGTTCAATCCCTGAGTTGGGAAGATCCCCTGGAGAAGGAAATGGCAGCCCACTCCAGTATCTTTGCCTGGAGAATCCCATGGACAGAGGAGCCTGGAGGGCTACAGTACGGGGGTGGCTAAGAGTCAGACACTACTGAGCAACTGAACACAAGTACCATAAGTCTATAAAACCAAGAATTTAAAAGAATCCCAAGTACAATAAACATGAATAAAATTATACCATGTATCAAATTTCTCAAAAACAGTGATACAGTGAAAAATCTTGGAAGCAACCAAAAGAAAAAAAATGCAAGTTTCGTGTAAACAAGAATAAAGACAAGAACAGCAACAGACATTTTGCTGGAAAACACAAACATAAAAAGAGTACAGCAACATTTTTAAATGACAATAGGAAAATACTACTAATTTAGACTTCTATACCCAGAATATATCTTTTACAAAGGAAGGTGAAATTTAGAATATTTCAGACATACGAAAGCTGGAAAAAATTAACATCAACAGATCTGCATGGCAAGAAAGTTTAAAGTGATTCCTTCAGGTAGATGGCTTCCCTGGTAGCTTGGACGGTAAAGCGTCTGCCTACAATGTGGGATACCCGGGTTTAATCCCTGGGTCGGGAAGATCCCCTGGAGAAGGAAATGGCAACCCACTCCAGTATTCATGCCTGGAAAATCCCATGGACCGAGGAGCCTGGTGGGCTACAGTCCATGGGGTCACAAAGAGTCGGACACAACTGAGCGACTTCTCTTCTCTCTTCTTCAGGTAGAAGGGAAATTATATCAGAGGAACATATGAATCTACATAAAGGAGTGAAGAACACCAGTAAAATCTTTCAAAAGATAAATGATTATTTAAACCAGGGATTTGATAGTCAAAGGACTGATACTGAAACTGAAGCTCCAATACTTCAGCCACCTAATGTGAAGAGCTGACTCATGGGAAAAAATTCTGATGCTGGGAAAGATTGAAGGCAGGAGGAGAAGGGGATAACAGAGGATGAGATGGTTGGATGACATCACCAACTCAATAGACATGAGTTTGAGCAAACTCCAGAAGATAGTGAAGGACAGGGAAGCCTTGTGTGCTGCAGTCCATGGGGTCACAGAGTCAGACATGACTTAGCAGCTGAACAACAGCAAACCAGGGATTAGCAAACCATAGCTCACAGACGATGCTATGGTCTGAATATCCTCAAACTTCACATGTTGAGATCCTAATGCTCAAAGATGATAGTATTTGTGGGTGGGGTCTTTTGGAAGTACTTAGGTCATGAGGGTAGAACCCTACTGAATGGAATTAATACATTATAAAAGGGACTCCAGAAAGATCCATAACTCCTTCTGTCATACAGCAAGAAGTCTATGACCTGGAAAGGGCCTTCACCTGACCATACCAGCACCATATTCTCAGACTTCCAGTCCCCAAAACTATGAGGAATAAATTTCTGTTGTTTATGAGTCTGTGGTATTTTGTTATAGCAGCCCAAATTGACTAAGACAGACCGAACCTTCTTGCTCTTTTTTAAATGAAGTGCTATGGAACACAGTTATGCTTATTCATTTATGTACTTTTTATCTAAGGCTTCTTTGAGCTACAGTGGTAGAGGTAACTTGTAATAGAGACCATGTGGTACACAAAGCCTAAAATATTGACTATCTCTTCATAGAAAAAGTTTTCCAATCCCTGGTTTGAACAAAAATAGAAAAAAATGCAGTATGATGCTTGTAACATATATAAAAGTAAAGTGTGTGACAGAATAGCTCAAAATTCAGGAGGGAGGAAATGGGAGTACACTGTTGTTAAGGTTCTTCACCATATGCCAAATGGGACATTACCTGAAGGGCACAGTAAATTAAAGGTGTATGTTATAAATCCTAAGGTGAATGTGAAAGTGTTAATTACATCCAACTCTTTGAGATTCTCTGGACTATAGCTCACCACGCTCTCTGTCCATGGAATTCTCCAGGCAAGATTACTGGAGTTCAGATAAAGAGAAATCTTCTTTCAGTCCTGTATTCCTCCTATCAGGAAGGATACACGGAAGCTGTGCAATACCAGCCTTCCTGATATGAGGAATACAGACTGAAAGAAGATTTTCTTTATCTGAACTGATTATCAAAAAAATGTATATATCCACAGACTCATCTTTCTTAAATATGAAAAGGGCAAATTCTGTATTATCACTATATAATGTATTCAATCACATTTCTGTGTCTGAGAGCAGATGAAAAGTGGGATGCCTGGGATTCTAAATTAATTTCTTTTATTCCTTTTCAAGACACAGCTTCTGTGCTGTATAAGGGTCTCACTGCTCTCTTCGCATTTCTTATTTATAAGTCAAACTCCTTGTCCTAATCATCGCTAGCTCTTCCCCAAAGCTAAACAGTTTCAAAGAAACTGAAGTTTGGCTTTTTTTTAACTCCTTAAATACTTATCTTTCTCTGGCAGTTTTAAAAAAAAGTGAAGTTAGTATATTCAAGGATAACTTCATGTACCTACTGCTATATCTGATTCTGACTGCTAATCCCATATGGTCATTGAAATAATCAGAACTCTTTGACTGCAAGTGACAAAAATCCAATCTAAATGAGTTTATGCCAAAACGGAAAAGTATTACAACTGCAAAAAAGGAAAAGGGTGGTAACCTTCTTTCTTTTGCTCTGTGTGTGTGGGTATGTGTTACTCATCTCTGCATCTCTCTGTGCTATGGCTTATTCTTCCCCATTATATATAGGATTTTTTCCTACAAGCCTGTGAATATAGCTGTAAGCAACCCCAGACTTATTTCCATGGCCAGAAAGCAAGAAAGATTCCTGTCTACCTCCAATTCAAGAGATGTTCAGAAAGAACTCTGATTTCTATATCCCAAGCCTGAGGTGTAATGATTTTCGTGACTAACTTAGATTTTGATGTGGGACATATTAATCTCAAATATTTCAAAGTGCTTTAAAAATAGAAATCTATCTAAGGGATATCTAGATGGTGATAACCTGTTTTAGAAAATGACATTCTCATGGTGGTTCAGTTCAGTTCAGTTCAGTTCAGTCGCTCAGTCGTGTCCAACTCTTTGTGACCCCATGAATCGCAGCACGCCAGGCCTCCCTGTCCATCACCAACTCCCGGAGTTCACTCAAACTCACACCCATCGAGTAGGTGATGCCATCCAGCCATCTCATCCTCTGTCGTCCCCTTCTCCTCCTGCCCCCAATCCCTCCCAGCATCAGAGTCTTTTCTAGCGAGTCAACTCTTCGCATGAGGTGGCCAAAGTACTGGAGCTTCAGCTTTAGCATCATTCCTTCCAAAGAAATTCCAGGGATGGTCTCCTTTAGAATGGACTGGTTGGATCTCCTTGCAGTCCAAGGGATCCTCAAGAGTCTTCTCCAACGTCAATTCTTCGGCGCTCAGCTTTCTTCACAGTCCAACTCTCGCATCCATACATGACCACTGGAAAAACCATAGCCTCTTATGCTGGTAGGAAAGATGAAAAAAACTTGACTAAAATCACATAGTTTGGATAAGGAAGGAGCTATTTAAAATAAGCAAAGAGGAGGAGATATGCTACCATGTATAAAATAGATAGCTAGTGGGCTTCCCAGGTAGCTCAGTGGTAAAGAATCTTCTTGCCAATGCAGGAGATTCAGGTTAGATCCCTGGGTTGGGAAGATCCCCTGGAGGAGGAAATGGCAACCCACTCCAGTATTCTTGCCTGGAAAATCCCGTGGACAGGGGAGCCTGGGGGGCTACAGTCCATGGGGTCACAGAATCAGACATTACTGAGAGTTAGTTGCAAAGAAAACTTGGTTGCAAAGAATGGGACACCACCAAGCATGCAGCATGAACAGGAGTAGGCACCTATTCTATAGCATGCAGAGAGCTCAGCTCAGTGCTCTGTGGTGACCTAGAGGGTGGTTTGGGAGCGGATGGGAAGGGGATTCAAGAGGGATGGATATATGTATGCATTTGGCTGATTTATTTCATTGTACAGCGGAAACTAACACATCATTGTAAAGCAACTATTCCCCAATTAGAAAGAAAAGAAGGGGAAGATGAAGAGAGGAGAGGGGAAAAGTTCAGGACACATAAAACCACTCAATGAATAGTCAGAAATCTGGACCAGTCTGCTACAATCATCCATCTGACACTTCAGGTTTGCTTATTCAACTTACAGTTCACCATCAAGTAATGGTGAAAAAAAAGAAAGTGTTAGTCACTCAGTCATGCCTGACTGTTTGTGACACCATGGACTATAGCCTGCCAGGCCTCTCTGTCCATGGAATTCTCCAGGCAAGAATACTGGAGTGGGTAGCCTTTCCCTTCTCCAGGGCATCTTCCCAATCCAGGCATCTAACCCAGGTCTCCCGCATCGCAGGCGGATTCTTACCATCTGAGCCACCAGGGAAGCCCAAGTAATGGTTAGTGTCTTAACTGCACAATCCAAAGAAATAACTAAACTGCGAAGAGTCAAACATGACCTAGTGACTGAATGATAACTAGAAGTTTTATTTGAACTACAGATCAGAACTTTCTTTCTAACATATTGAAGTTAAAACATTAAAAATATCAAGAATTATGATAGAAATAATAAGTAGACTTTATGTTTCAAATAAAATAACCCCTACATAAACCTCTGTGCTCCCTCAGTACTTCTCAGATGTTAGAACCCTGAGCCTTCTGCCTTCTTTCACTTTATAACTACAAAGAGGAAAATAGCTTCTCTCCTATTTGCCATTAAGTCTCAAAACTTTGAGGTTTGAACAGCAACTTTCCAATACATGCTTTCACCTAGAATACAAATCTACAAAATGTTTTTAGAGTGATGGATCTGGACTTTGTCCTCTATCTCAGTCACGGGAGGAATGCTGTTAGGGGATGAGAGGAAGATGTGCTTTGTGTCTGAAAAATGCACAAGAAACCCCAAGTCAGCAAACAGCACGTTCTGCCCTACAACCCTCTAATGTGTCCTTCGACCTGTTATCCAGAGTGAGTCTCCCTTCCTCAGCAGTATATCCAGTAGCTGCTATCCCAAGTCACTGCAAAAGTTGAAACAAAATAAATAAATTAATTTTAAAAATGGTATTCCCCTAATTTGAAGTCAATCCTTGGGAACCTTGCGTGTGGGGGAGGGAGGACGGGCAAAGTCGTTTCAGTCGTGTCCGACTCTTTGCCACCCCATGGACTGCAGCCCACCAGGCTCCTCTGTCCATGGGGAGTCTCCAGGCAAGAATACTGCGGTGGGGTGCCAGGCCCTCCTCCAGGGGATCTTCCTGACCCAGGGATGGAACCCACATCTCTGGCGTCTCCCACGTTGGCAGGTGGGTTCTTTAGCACTGGTACCACCTGGGAAGCCCCCTAGGAACTTTCATAGTTTCCATAAACAATGTCAGCAGGAAGGAGCTAAAGATATTCCCTTCATAAACACCTGCTATCTCCTCCAGCACAGATTACCTCAATACGGCTTATTCTTAAAAATTTTCTTATGTGTAAAAATGTGTTTCTTATAGAAAGCTGAAATTTAAAATGTAAAGAGGACATTTCAAGAGATAACTCCAGTTTTTTTCATTAGACATTATATCACAAGTATTTTTCATGCAACTAAATTTTTGAAAACATGGTTATATTGTCTGCAAACTACAATGCAGTCATATTAATGGGCCATAATTTACTTAGTCACTAGTTAGTATGTGTTTCCATGTTTTTTTTTCCTATTATAAATAAGACTATTAAATGTCTATATCCATAAATCTTTTTCTACAGCTTTTATTATTACCTTGAAATTAATCCCCAGAAATAGAATTACTGGATCAATGGGGATAAATCATTTTTAAAACTCTTCATACACATTGTCAAATTCTTTCTCAGCAAAACTGCATTAATTTCCACTCTTCCTAGCAGAATCTGAGAGTGATCATTTCCTCTCATCTTCTCCATCAATAGTATCATCTTGTGAACAAATATTTTAAACAACAAATTTAAGTAAATTTTCTAAAATAGAAACTTTAAATGGATTCATTGTTCACTCACCAGATGGCTTACTTTGCACTGTGACTAGCATCCAAGTAGCTGATGTTTCTTTTAAATGAAGACATTCTTACCAACAACCTACATGTCTGTCATAAAAGGGATGGTTAAATAAATTTTGGTACATCTATACTATGGGATAATACACAAACAATAAAACAATTGAGGGATATCCATGTTTCTTTTTCCTTAAATTACATACATTACTATATATGTGTGTGTCTATGTATATGTTCCATATACGTACGTGCCTGTGTGCTTAGTAACTCAATGGTGTCTTTTGTGACCTCACAGACTGTAGCCCACCAGGCTCCTCTGTCTGTGGGATTTTCCAGGCAAGAATACTGGAGTGGGTTGTCCTTTCCTTCTCTAGGAGATCTTCCCAACCCAGGGATCGAACTCCTACATTGCAAGTGGATTTTTTTGCCCCCAGGGAAGTCCCCACAAACTAATACATTTCAGTAAAAGCCACTGAATGCCAGCATACAAGATGTAGGCAACTGACATTGCCCAGAATATGACACTGACCCTATAAAAAGTCTTAGCCTTTGAGCTACGAAAACTTGCATACTTTCAAGTAAAGGAAAACTTACTTTCACTTCTCCTAAAAACATTTCTACATGCCATATGGATTAGATATATAGCTTAATATTTCTCCTATTGATCCAAAAGTTAAGTGGGTATGCCCCAGGCTGGGTCCCTGGGATTAGTTTAGAAGGTGCTTGGAGAAGGGAGCATTGCCTCCCTAGGCTTTTACATTTCAAGGAGGAATGAACCCCTTACCTTGAGAAAGAAACTAGAGGCAAGAAACTCTCAAACTCCTGGAGAAAGGCTATTTGCAAATCAAAGATCTATAGTCTCTTCTTTCAGGAGAGATTGGAGACAACTGCCTTCTCCTTTCATTAAAAACTTTAATATTTTTTAGATTATTATTCATGTGGCCACACCGGGCCTTGGTTGAGGTACACAGCATCTTTGATTTTTGTGTGGCATGTGGAATCTTTAGTTGTCACATGTGAATGCTTAGTTGCATCATGTGGGATGTAGTTCCCTGACCAGAGGTTGAAACCAGGCCCTGCATTGGGAGTGTGGAGTGTTAGCCACCAGACCACCAGGGAAGTCCCTGCCTTCTCTTTTGTAAGAAGAGAAAATTATTTTCCTCATTCCTCAACTATAGGGTATCCAGCTACTTACATTAGACAGTTGACATGGCTCTCATCACACCACCCCAGGAGCCAAAATTAGGGCAAAGAGGAGGCTAGCACACTTATTCACTTGTTTTTTGGTCACTAAGTCATGTCCAACTCTTTGTGACCTCGTGGGCTGCAGCACACCAGGTTTCCCTGTCCTTCACCATCTCCCAGAGTTTGCTAAAACTCATGTCCATTGAGTCAGTGATGCCATCCAACCATCTCATCCTCTGCCGTCCCCTTCTCCTCCTGCCTTCAATCTTTCCCAGCATTAGGGTCTATTCCAGTGAATCAGTTCTTTGCATCAGGTGGCCAAAGTATTGGAGCTTCAATATTCACTATGACGTATTTAATAAAGAAAATGTGTTTCATATAGAACACCTCTTGTGCACAGGCAGCCTAAAATTAATGAACATGAATATTAAAAATCGAACACAAGGCCCACAAGAACTTCCATGCAGCCATTACTTGTCTTCATCTGTGTATTTCGCTCTTGTCATTGTCCCTCCCTCAGGTACTCCTGCCTGGAGAATCCCGTGGATGGAGGAGCCTGGAAGGCTATGGTCGATGGGGCCGCTGAGGGTCGGACACGACTGAGCGACTTCACTTTCACTTTTCAGTTTCATGCGTTGGAGAAGGAAATGGCAACCCACTCCAGTGTTCTTGCCTGGAGAGTCCCAGGGACGGGGGAGCCTGGTGGGCTGCCGTCTGTGGGGTCTCACAGAGTCGGACACGACTGGGGTGACTTAGCAGCGTAGATACCAGCGGTCAGTGCATTCATTTCCCCCAACCATCCTCTCCTCACTCCAGGCACCCACTTCTACCTTTCACAAGCCCATTCATGTTTACTGTTTTGTATGTTGTCCCAATCGTGACATATGGCTGCTCATTAAGATATTGTTATTTTCCAGGAGGGATCACTTTTCCATAATGATGCAGAACCTTTGTAATGTAATTATTGGCAGGTGAGATTGTAAGTCAGCTGACCAGGAAGATCTGTGAAAGAGGCATGAAATCATAAATTCCCAGTCACACCTCCTTGTACTAGCTTGTAGCCGTGAAAAAAAGATGCAGATGGTATTAAAAGAACATGTAGGAGATGGAGGTTAGTGAGCTATGATGCCCTATCCATGTTCATTATTCTTCTACTTAATATATTCATGGAAATTCTCACACCTACTTAACATATTCATGAAACTTCTAGTACTCACTTAAAATATTCATGAAACTTGCTTATTTCAGTCCCACGATGGTCACAAAAGTTATTACAAATAGATAAGGTGGGAAAAATAATCTGAAGCCACAGTGAGTCTGCCTCTCTCAATAGTATTAGCATCTGGCCAGGGGCAGAAACGGTATCTAATGAATTGTGACTTCTGAAAATATCTGATACTATACTTCAACAGAACAAAGTTTTACAAGATTAAATATTTGTTGAATCAAGTCATTTCCACTGGGGGGGGGGCGGTGAGAGTAATAGAGGATAAATTGTGAATAATGTCAATAAAAAAAAATTACTCTTTGCACAAAAGCAAGTTATCACAATGTCAGTAAGTGTGTGGGGAAATAATTACAAACACATAGTTAGTGGTTATATAAATTGGTTCATCCTCTCTGGAGGTCAATTGGAGAATATTTATTAAAATTTTATTATACCCACCATTTGACCCAGCAATTCAGCTTCTGAAAATCCATTCTACAAATAAATGCATGCATATACAAAAAATAATGTGCACAGATGTTTGCTTCATTATTTTTAAAAACAAAGAAAATAGCCTATAAGTCTATTAATAGGAAACGGATTACTAAGCTAAATAGAAAACTAACAATAATATTACTTCCAATTATTTGGCATATCATGCAGCTATTACCGTGTCATTCAGTTCAATTCAGTTCAGTCACTCAGTTGTGTCCGACTCTTTGTGATCCCATGAACCGCAGGACACCAGTCCTCCCTGTCCATCACCAGCTGTCAGAGTCTACCCAAACCTGTGTCCATTGAGTCTGTGATGCCATCCAACCATCTCATCCTCTGTCATCCCCTTCTCCTCCTGCCCTCAATCCCTCTCAGCATCAGGGTCTTTTCAAATGAGTCAGTTCTTCACATCAGGTGGCCAAAGTATTGGAGTTTCAGCTTCAACATCAGTCCTAACAATGAACACCCAGGACAGATCTCCTTTAGGATGGACTGGTTGGATCTCCTTGCAGTACAAGGGACTGTCAAGAGTCTTCTCCAACACCATAGTTCAAAAGCATCAATTCTTTGGTGCTCAGCTTTCTTTATAGTTCAACTCTCACATCCATACATGATAGGTGGAAAAACCATAGCCTTGACTAGAAGGACCTTTGTTGGCAAAGTAATGTCTCTGATTTTGAATATGCTGTCTAGATTGATCAAAACTTTCCTTCCAAGGAGTAAGTGTCTTAATTTCATGGCTGCAGTCACCATCTGCAGTGATTTTGGAGCCCCCAAAATAAAGTCAGCCACTGTTTCCACTGTTTCCCCATCTATTTCCCATGAAGTGATGGGACTGGATGCCATGATTTTAGTTTTCTGAATGTTGAGCTTTAAGCCAACTTTTTCACTCTCGTCTTTCACTTTCATCAAGAGGCTTTTTAGTTCCTCTTCACTTTCTGCCATAAGGGTGGTGTCATCTGCATATTTGAGGTTATTGATATTTCTCCCGGCAATCTCGATTCCAGCTTGTGCTTCCTCCAGCCCAGTGTTTCTCATGACGTACTCTGCAAATAAGTTAAATAAGCAGGGTGACAATATACAGCCTTGACTTATACTCCTTTTCCTATTTGGAACCAGTCTGTTGTTCCATGTCCAGTTCTAACTGTTGCTTCCTGACCTGCATACAGGTTTCTCAAGAGGCAGGTCAGGTGGTCTGGTATTCCCATCTCTTTCAGAATTTCCCACAGTTTATTGTGATCCACACAGTCAAAGGCTTTGGCATAGTCAATAAAGCAGAAATGGGTGTTTTTCTGAAACTGTCTTGCTTTTCTGATG
>NW_011494817.1:390373-401942 GCF_000754665.1 Bison bison bison | reverse complement strand
GCTTAGTTTTCCAAATTTGCTGACATATTGAGTGCAGCACTTTCACAGCATCATCTTTCAGGATTTGAAACAGCTCAACTGGAATTCCATCACCTCCACTAGCTTTGTTCATAGTGATGCTTCCTAAGGCCCAGCTGACTTCACATTCCAGGATGTCTGGCTCTAGGTGAGTGTGAGTGATCACACCGTAGTGATTATCTGGGTCATGAAGACCATGCCATTGACATGAACCAAATGTGGAAGATTTATATGTGTTGACATGGAAAGGTCTTCAAGACAAACTGGCATTTGTGGAAAGTTTGATTAGGATATAGAATAAGAGATATAGAATAACATGTGTATCTTACTGTGTACAAGTAAAGAGAGAGAGAGAGACCCCAAACATTTCCTGAAAGAACACACAAAAGACAATTGATAGTAGTTAAGGACCTAGATGACAGAGACCAACATCATTCTCCACTCACTGTTGGAATTCTTGTTCTTTGTTTTGTTTTATCATAATTAAGAAGTTAAGAACAGAAGAAATAAGTTATAGAATTACAATGGTAGAAGTGGCATTAGTGGTCATTAGCACAGAAAGAAGTGCCAAGTTGCTCGAGGGTACACAGCTGTTTACAGTAGAACTTCAACCTGGACCAGGTCCTTGGAATCCTAGTTTGGATCCCTAACCAAGTTTCTCTAACAACATACATAGCAGCTGGCTTCTCAAGTGCCACAAACGGTAAAGAACCTGCCTGCCAATGCACAAGATGTAAGAGATGCCTGTTCCATCCCTGAGTCAGGAAGATCCCCTGGAGGAGGGGATGGCAACCCACTCCAGTACTCTTGCCTAGAGAATCCCCATGGACAGAGGAGCCTGGGGGGCTACAGGCCAGAGGGTCGCAAAGAGTCAGGCACAGCTGAAGTGACTTAGCACGCATACGTGCATACTAGGTGATATAGAAAACCCAGCTTCTTGGGACTTCCCTGGTGGTCTAGTGGCTAAGACTCCTCACTTAGTTGGATTCCAACCTGTTTACCCAGCTCCCAGATTCTTCTTATTGATACTATCAATACTTCTATTCTACTACTTAAGGCTACGAATATGCCGACAGAACTTGATGCAAAGTTTTGTTAATTGTACTGATAGGGCTTCCCTAGCGACTCAGTGGTAAAGAATCCACCTGCAAAGCAGGAGACTTGGGGTTCAATCCCTGGGTCAGGAAGATCCCCTGGAAAAAGAAATGGCAACCCACTCCAGTATTCTTGCTGGGAAATCCCATGGACAGAGAAATCTGGCAGACTTCAGTCCATGGGGTCACAAAAGAGTTGGACACTAAGAGACACTTAGAGACTAATTGTAACAATTGTTATGATAACTTGTCAATTAGCTATTACCAGCTAATCAGTGGTATTATTCCTTTATATATTGACATCCCACTCAAAAATCATACATTTCCTTGCCCAAGTGTAGCATCTAGCTCTTTCACTACCATGCTCTCTTTCATCTGTAACTCCTGAGCCAGAATCTTCTTTCATAGCATTGCTTGCCAACATTCAAGCCCTGGCTCTCTGCAGAAAAATAAATCCTAAGAACACTTCAGATTCCAAATCTGATTCTGACTGTCCATAGTTACTTCTCCTCTTTTAGAAGGTATTGCAAAAATCACAAAGTAAAAAGCTTAGTGCTAGAAGCTAATTACTGTACATCTGCCACTGTCTTACTATATTCAGCAACTTACAACTCAATTCATTTATAATTGGGCTCCACATAGCTCCCGGTGATAGCTATTTTAGTATCAAGACTTAAAATTCAACTCAACAGTTATGCTCATCATTAACATTATGAAAATCCCCGGCTCCAACCATACATCCTAACAAAGAGCCAGTGGGAGCCAAGGTTTCAGCTTCTCAAACCTACATTTTTCTGTTTTCCATCTTTGGGGCTAGAATCATGCTGTATATATATCTTAGGTTTATTTCCATGAAGATATTTAAAAGATAAAAATATTTCTAAATGGTTACATTTATGTTTTGCCTAGCATATATATCTCTTATCCTAAAGAGAGAGATAAATAATGAAATTCTCATGAAAGCTGCATAATTATCTAGTTTGTCTCATTGAGATATAATTAACATACTATATACAATACATATATGTACATACCTGTGAAACCATCCCCACAGTCAAAATAAGCATATTCATTACCCACAGTGAACTCAATGCACCTTTGTAATCTTACCATTACATGGTAGAATGTAATCTACCATTCTCCATTTCAGGCAATCACTGATCTGCTTTCTGTCTCTAACATTAGATCAGATTGCATTATTTAGAATTTATATAAATGAATCACACATTGTGTACTCTATTTACACTTAGCTTAATTTTGGGGGGATTCATCCATGTTGTTATGCATATAAATAGTAGTAATAACACAAATAAAGCTTCTTTGATCAGTTAAGTATAAATCTGTGTATGGATGTATGCTTTTATTTCTCTTGAGTGGAATTAGTGAATTGTGGTAGCCCTATGCACAACATTTTGTTATACATTTTACAACACCACCAGCCACAACTGGTGAGTAGATGTATGAGTCCCAATTACCCCACACTCTTGCCAACATTTGATATGACCAGGCTTTTTAATTTTAGCCATTCTAAATGGCATGCTGGGTTAACTCACTATAGTTTTCACTTGGCTTTCCCTAAGTACCAACAACTTTGATGAGATTTTCATGTTTATTCATCATCTGTATATCTTCTTTGGTAAAGTGTCTGCTAAAAGTTTTTACCCATTTTTTTTTGCTGTTGTTGCCTCGTTTGTTCTATCATTATTGAGTGTTGAATGTACTTTACATATTCTGCATAAAATTTCTTTATTAGATCTATGATTTGCAAATGTCTTTCCAATCTATGGCTAGTCTTTTCATTCTCTTGACTGTGTCTTGCAAGAAAGCAAGGCTGGTTTAATCAAAAGAGAGAGAAGAGAGAAGACAAGTTATCTGCATTATAGATCCCACAGCCATAGAATAATGAAGATATATTATTTCTTAAAAACACAACTTGCCAAACTAAAATAAGGAAAAATAGAAAATCTTAATAACTGTATTAATACTTTTACAGTTGTACAATACTGTACAATAACTGTACGAGTACTTTTACAGTTCAGAAAATATCCTCTTCCCAACTCATTTTATAAGGTTAATGTAATCCTGATAAAACATGTTTGAGGATATTTTTTTAAAATCCCTCATTAAACCAAAATTGAAAAAGACACATATACCCCAATGTTCATTGCCACACTATTTACAATAGCTAGAACATGGAAGCAACCTAGATGTCCATCGACAGATGAATGGATAAAGAAACTGTGATACATGTATATAATGGAATTCTACTCAGCCATAGAAGGGAACACATTTGAGTCAGTTCTAATGAAGTGGATGAACCTAGAGCCTATTGTACAGAGTGAAGTAAGTTATAAAGAGAAACAAATATTGCATATTGAAGCATATATATGAAATCTAGAAAGATGATACTGATGAATTTATTTTCAGGGCAGCAATGGAGAAGCAGACATAGAGAACAGACCTATGAACACAGGGGAAGGGGAGGAGGGGGAGGATGAGATGTAGGAGAGGGTAACAGGGAAATCTACAAAATGTTTGTAAAATAGATAGCCAATGGGAATTTGCTGTATGACTCAGGGGACTCAAACAGGGGCTCTGTGACAATCTAGAAGGATGGGATGGGGAGGGAGATGGGAGGGAAGGATGGGAGGGAGGGGACATGGGTGTACCTGTGGCTGATTCTTGTTGATGTGTGACAGAAAGCCACAAAATTCTGTAAAGCAATTATCCTTCAATTAAAAAAGAAAGTGGCAAAAATAAAAAATCCCTCATTAATATCGGCACAAAAATATTGAACAATATAATGGCAAATGAAATCTAGCAATATACAAAAAGAATAATATATCATGACCATGTGAGACTTACCCTCCAAGTTTGGACAGAGATTACAGAAAGATGCTAAAGAAGTCAGAAATATTTAGGAAAAATTAATTTTATTCATGAATTGGAAGAGTCAGTATTATAAAGTTGCTAAGTCTGTCCAATTTCATCTAGTCCAAATTTCAGCATTCATAAATCAATTGAGTTAAGACACCAAATAAACAGAATAAAGGGAAAAAATATGATCACAGTAATAGGTGCAGAAAAAACACTCGACATAAATCAACACTCATTCATATTAAAAAGTATCTTTCGGCAAGGAAAAGATAGAAGAATATTTTTTCAATTTGATAAAGAATATCTACAGAAATTCTTCATTAACATCACACTTAATGATGCAATGTTACATGTCATTCTTCAGTTGAGAATAGGACATGTTGATACATTTTCAGCATTTCTACTGAACATTGTCCTAGAGATTCTAGCCGGTACAATAAGTCAAGATAAAAATATAAAAGGTATGAAGATTGAAAGTGAAAGTCACTCAGTTGTGTCCAATTCTTTACGACCTCATGGACTATACAGTCCATGGAATTCTCTAGGCCAGAATACTAGAGTGGGTACCCTTTCCCTTCTCCAGAGGATATTCCCAACCCAGGGATCAAACCCAGGCATCCCACATTGCAGGCTGATTCTTTACCAGCTGAGCCACAAGGGAAGCCCAAGAATACTGGAGTGAGTAGTCTATCCCTTCTCCAAGTATAAGTAAAACTGTCTTTATAATAGACAATATGATTCTTTACAGGGGAACGCCATAGCTACCCTACCCAAAACCTACTGCTTAGCAAAGACACAAGATACAAGTTCAATATCCAAACATCAATTGCATTTATATCGCAGGAAAAAATAACTGAAAAATGAAAATTAAAAAACAATACCACTTATAATAGCATTAAAAAGTATAAAATACTTTGGAATATATTTGACAAAAATGTGTGAGATCTCTATACTGTGGAGTATAAAACATTACAGACATATGCTATAGAAGACAAATAAATTTTGGAAAAATTGATTTTATTCATGAATAGGAAGATTCAATATTATGTAGTTGCCAAGTCTGCCCAAATTCATCTAGTCAAAATCTCAGCAGGCATGGCAAGACTAACATTTCTAAATGTTATCTAGAAATGCAAAGGACTTTGAATAAACAAAAGAAGTTTGAAAATGAATAAGGAGGGAATAATTATACAAGCTGATTTCAAGATTTACTGAAAAGCTACAGTAATCAAGTCAGTGTGGTATATGTGAAGAGCACACAGGTAGATCAAAGAAGACAGACCAAAGATAGATTCATATACACACAATTAATTTATTTTCAACAACACTTCCAAGGTATTTCCATAGGAAAATTACATTCTTTTTAACAAATATTACTGGAAAACCTAGATATCAACATAATACAGATTGATCTTTGACTTTTAGCTCACATAATAGGCAAAAATTTATTCAAGATGTATCACAGATCTAAGCATAAAAGATAAAACTATAAAACTGCTAGAGAAAGATGATGGAAAACATCTCCATATCCTTAGTGTAAGGCAAGTTACCTAAGATGTACAAAGCATCAGTCATGAAAGAAAAACTTGTAAACTGAATTTCATCCAAATTCAAAACATCTGTTCTTCAAAATACACTGTTAAGATAATGAAAGATAAGCCACAGATTGGGGGAAAAAAAACCATAATCATATATTAAACAAAAAATGGAATTCAGAATATATAAAGGACTCCTATAATTTAATATTTTGAAAGTCAGACAAATTAAAGAGTGGGCAAAAGATTCAAGCAGGTGTTTCTCAAAGATATATGACTGTCCCAGAAAGACATGAAAAGACATTTAACATCATTAATTATCAGAAAAATAAAAAGTGAAACCACAATGAGATATCACATTACAGTCACTGAACATAACGTGAAGTCGCTCAGTCGTGTCCAACTCTTTGCGACCCCATGGACTGTAGCCTACCAGGCTCCTCTGTCCATGGGATTTTCCAGGCAATTGTACTGGAGTGGGTTGCCATTTCCTTCTCCAAGGGATCTTCCCAACCCAGAGATAGAACCCGGGTCTCCCATGTTGTAGACAGACGCTTTACCATCTGAGCCACCAGGGAAGTTAATTTTTCTAATTACAGTCACTAGAATAATTAAAAAGATCAACAGTGCAAAATATTGATGAGGATATGGAGCCACTGTAACTCTCCTAGGCTGCTTGCTGATGGGAATGCAAAAGAGATGCAGCCCCTTTATAAAATAATTTCATTAATCATACACTTGCTATATGACCTAGCAATTGGAGTTCTAGGTATATACTCAAAAGAAATGAAAACATGTGTTCACACAAAATAACGTTCATAGAAACTTTATTCATAATAGTCCCAAACTAGAAAAAATCCAAAACATCAATAAGTAAATGAATTTTAGAAGCATGGTAAATTCATGCAATAGACTGAGTAATAAAACAAAACCAAAATAACCCCCACAGCATCATGAATGAATCTCACAAACATTATGGTGAGTGAACAAAGCTAGACAAAAAAGAGTGGCTACATGATTTCAGTTACATGAAATTCTAGAACAGGCAAAACTTAGTAGAAATGTTAGTAGAAATCAGAACCTCATTTGAGGGGAGAAAGAGTAGAGGGTGGAGTGATTGAGTGCACAGAGGACTTTCCTAGGTGATAAAAATCTTGTTTGGGGTCGTGGCTATACCAATGTATTCATTTGTGAAAACTCATTTAACTGTGTACTTAATAAAGATCTGGCACATCACCTTATGTAAATCATATCTCAGACATATTTTTAAGGGCTTTTTAGGCAGGAGGACAGCTTTTGCAAAGACTCCCAAGGGAAAAAAAAGTACTGCAAAGTGGTTTATAAATTACTTGCTGGATGTTTAATGGCCAATTTTAATCCTCTCTACCGTGTGTGTTTTAACCCTTTCTAATCTGCCCCTTTGGCTTATACGCTCGATAGAGGCTCTCTGCAGGCTCAGCATATACCTATGCGGTGTGGGATGGCATGAATGTTTAGGAGCTGGACTCTGGAACCATGAAGCGTGGATTCAAATCCCAGCAACATCTCCCCTCCAGTTAATTAGCTGTGAAAGTCTGCAAACATTTGATCTCTATATATTTCTATTTTCATTTCTCTAAACTGGAGATGATGAGAGTACTTCCCTTCTAAGTTTGAAGGGATTACATGGGTTAATACATGCAAAATATTTAGTGCCCATCATATAAAAAATATTAATTAATACTGATGACAGAGGCTCTGCCTCTTTTACTCACCATCACTTCCTGATACTTAGTAGATTCGCAGTTGATATTTACTAGTTGGCAATAAAAAGAAAAGAGGTCTGATTGTTAGATCTAGAAAACAAACAAGTGGCCAAGACTCTTCCACAGCCTCTGGGCTAGAAAAGGATCTGTTTCTAGTTCTGGCATTTTGCCTGCAGATGGAAGCTCCTCAACAACACCCCTAGTAGCACATTCACTGGAATCTTGCCTTTTGTGCAGCTACAGAAGTAGAGCTAGTTTATCCTAAGGTCCATGCAGAAAATAGAGGGACAAATAAGTTTAACCTCAGCAAATTTATCATGCTCACCCAACACTGAATAATACTTGGAAATTAAAACAAGTTCCTGTACAAACCTCATTGGCTATGACAAAATTATTTTTATTCATTTATTCAAAATAATATAGCATAAATCACACACTCACTGTGGCCTCTACCTCTTCCAGGCTTCCCTGGTGGTTCAGACAGCAAAGAATCTGCCTGCAATGCAGGAGATCAAGGTTTGGTCCCTGGGTCAGGAAGATCCCCTGGAGAAGGGAATGGCAACCCACTCCAGTATCCTTGTCTGGAGAATCCCATGGACAGAGGAGCCTGGTGGGCTACAGTCCATGGGGTCACAAAGAGTTGGACACGATTTTGCAACTAAACTACCACCAACACTACCCCTCTTCTTAGGTAACAGGGTTAATCATAAACAGTATTTTCCAAGAAAATTCTCCATGTGTATAAGTTTCCCCATGGGCTCATCATAAGTCCTCTAACCATTGTGCCAGCCTGCTTCTCAGAGCCTGATCCCAAGGGAACCAGTCTCCTGACTCAGAAACTGTCACAGTCTAAAATTCACTAACCTATTCAAACCACCTGTCTGCAGGAATGGAAAACTCAGACTCAGAGAGGGGAAGAGTCTTGTCCAAGGCCACACAGGTTATTTTCATTCAACCAACAGAGATGTCAAGTAAACATGTGTAGTGTGACAAGTACAGTGAATCCCTTAGTTATGGATGCATTCTCTTCCAAGAGTGTGTTCTTATAAGGGCAGTTTGTTCATAAGTCCAACAAAGTTAGCCCAGGTACCCAACTAACACAATCGGCTAACACTAACTAGTTAACTAATTGGCTAACTAACACCATATGGTATACTACTGTAGTAGGTTTGTAATGCTTTCACACAAGTAATACATAAAAAAACAAGCAATCGCAAAAAAAGTAAAGAAAACATTTTTAATCTTACCGTACTTTGAAAAGTGCAGTAGCACAGTACAACATCTGGCTTACAGGGGCTGGCATCAAGTGAACAGGCAAGAAGAGCTACCGATTGGAGGCGGTGGGAGATGGGAGAGCTGAAGGATTGTCAGCAACAGAGATGGAGGGCAAGCTGCAATTTCGCTTGTGCCTGACGTTGATGAAACCCATATTTGCATCCTTGAAAGTTCACAATTTGAAGGTCTGTATGTAGAGGACTTAGTGTATATACCTTGTTTTGGACACACTCTGGAGCTCCAGGAAAATGAAAATTGGTCAGAGTCTAAGGTGCCAGCCTTCCTTCTTGGGTCCCTTCCTCCTTTTCACAGCGACTCAAAGGAAGAGAAGCAGAAAGGGTGTCTCTGTAAGAAGACCAGGAGGAGCTTGGAGTGGATTAAACTGAAGATAATTCAGTCAACTCCTTAAGTCATTTATATGATGGGCTGCCTGGGATTTACTAACCTTCATGCATCCCTGGATGGCTAATAGGATGTTCTGTCCTCCCATGGTGGGTGAGGGGCTCAGTTAATAGAATAGAATTTTATATCTAATAAATGGAATGAAACTTGCAAAACGGATGTAATGGAAGGGGATGGGCTGAGCTGGGATGGGATAGGATGGACTGGGGGAGCAGGGCAAGGGACTCCATTACCCTGGATTGAATGAAATCAGGTAGAATCCCATCCGTGGGGAGTGAGCAGGAAGCTGTATTCATCCATCCACACTCTCACTTCTCCCTTTGCAGCAAGAACCACCAGGAGGCCGGCAGACGTCTGTGGCAAGAGATGGCTTCACGCACCATGGTGACCTGTCAGCCTGAAGTAACAGCCCGTGGGGTCCACTAGTCCCAACCAGAGAGCTGGACTAAGTCCCAGACGTCTAATATGTCCAAACCAACACAGACGAGGACACCAGATACAGGGAAGGAGAAACGCGCTTTGCTGGGTCTCCATGGTGGAGCCCGTGCTACACGGGCTCGTCTAGTTGGTGGTCCAGTGGTTAAGAATCCACCATCCAAGGCAGGGGATGTGGGTTTGATCCCTGGCCTGGGAACTTAGATCCCACATGTCCCCAACACAGTATTCTTTACTTGAAGAAAACAAACCAGCCAATTCTCCACATCCTGAAGAGAGAGAGTGTGGAAGGATGGGCTTAGGATGGAGTCTGGGACCTGATCCAATTTCTTCTGGAACTAAGCCTGAGGAGAGCACCACTGCTTGATTCTGTGCCAGGATCTCTGTAAACCTGAAACCTAAGGCTGTGGTTCATCGTTATCTCAGCGAGCACCACCCTCACTTCAAAGTCTGCAGGCTCTTTTTGCTGCTCCTTTGATGACGAGTGCAGCTCCGTGCGGGGAAATCACTTCCATCTACACGGAGGCAGAAGGGCAGCCCTCTAGGGCACAGCGATTGGAGTCAAGGCAACTTCAGACAGAAGACCACTTTGCTTCTGCTGCAGTTCCTCATGTCAGAAGATTTCCGATCCTTTGTGATTCAGAGTACTCAGAGTAAAATGTGTGGCAGCACAGGCTTTCACCACCCTCCTTTCAACCTCTGTGTTCATGGGCCAGCTCACTCATGGCCTGATCTACCTGTCTTGTTTTGGGTTCTTCTCCATAAATCTCAATAAATCCTGTGCCTACCCTGTTCTCCCTAATTTTCCTAACTGCTAAGCCCCAGATCATAATATACGAGGAATACATGTTAATGTCCTTATGTCGCTTCTTCACAGAGCAAAAGAAAGTCAATCCCTGGGGTGCCGTAGCATTACATGCTGGAAAGCGCTGCAATGGGAGACTATGACTCTGTTAATGGTTTGACTTTATGTTGGTGGTTTTCTGTGGGAACGAAATAGGGCAGCAAATTGGAGGACTGGGCTTCTACTCACAACTGCACATTGACAACTTAGAGGCTGGCGAAGCCACTCTCTGTAACCTGTTAGATCCTATGCCGTCATTCAGTCATTGGACAATGCTGCTAAACGACTGCCTTCGTGTATCAGGAACTGTCCTGGCTGCAGGGGAGTGAGGTGATACGGACATCCAGCACACAGAGTGGCATGTGGGAGCTATTCCTCACGCAGCAGAGCCTTTTATGACTGTTACATTCACTATTATTGTCGACTCTGCTCATGGCCTTCCCTCTCCTTAAGGCCAAGGGTTATTCTCATCTGAGGCTGACAACAGTGACCTTTTCAACACTGAACATTATGTTAGGTGGGCTTCTCAGCTGCTGCTAATGGTAAAGAACCCTCCTGACAATGCAGGAGACATGACGAGACATTGGCTCCATCCCTGGGTCTGGAAGATCCCCTGGAGGAGGGCATGGCAACCCACTCCAGTATTCTTGCCTGGAGAATCCCAGGGACAGAGGAGTCTGGTGGGCTACAGTCCACAGGGTTGTAAAGAGTCGGACACATCTGAAGTGACTTAGCATGCACACAAGCATTATGTTTGAAAAGACCCTGATGCAGGGAAAAATTGATGGTGGGAGAAGAAGGGGACGACAGAGGATGAGATGGTTGGATGACATCATTGACTCAATGGACATGAGTTTGAGTAAACTCCAGGAGTTGGTGATGGACAGGGAGGCCTGGCGTGCTGTGGTTCATGGGATCACAAAGAGTCAGACGTGACTGAGCGACTGAACTGAACTGAACTGAAGCATTATGTTAGGTGAGATACTTCCTTCTAGACTCAGTGAATCATGGTTTTCAGATCTTCTAGAGAGTCACGGAGAAACCGTTTATTTGGAGCATGACTACAGTTCATCAGAATCAAGCTAAGGAGGTCTTTTTTACACCTATCTAGGCCTTCTAATGCTGGGCTGGAAGAGGCACAAGCTAGAATCAAGATTGCCGGGAGAAATATCAATAACCTCAAATATGCAGATGACACCACCCTTATGGCAGAAACTGAAGAGGAACTAAAAAGCCTCTTGATGAAAGTGAAAGTGGAGAGTGAAAAAGTGGGCTTTAAAGCTCAACATTCAGAAAACGAAGATCATGGCACCTGGTCCCATCACTTCATGGCAAATAGATGGG
>NW_011494817.1:383902-390116 GCF_000754665.1 Bison bison bison | reverse complement strand
TTTGAACTGTGGTGTTGGAGAAGACTCTTGAGAGTCCCTTGGACTGCAAGGAGATCCAACCAGTCCATTCTAAAGGAGATCAGTCCTGGGTGTTCATTGGAAGGACTGATGCTAAAGCTGAAACTCCAGTACTTTGGCCACATCATGTGAAGAGTTGACTCATTGGGAAAAACTCTGATGCTGGGAGGGATTGGAGGCAGGAGGAGAAGGGGACAACAGAGGATGAGATGGCTGGATGGCATCACTGACTCGATGGACATGAGTTTGAGTGAACTCTGGGAGTTGGTAATGGACAAGGAGGCCTGGCGTGCTGCGATTCATGGGGTTGCAAAGAGTTAGACACGACTGAGTGACTGAACTGAACTGAACTGAGGCCTTTCTTCCCCAGAATTTGCTAACTCCCCTCAGGTTCGTAAGTTATCTTTTCTATTGCCTCCCTGACATTTGACTCCAGTAAACTGAGAAGCAACAACATCTTGGAAAATGGAGTCTTTCTTGTCAAAGTAAATCAGGTCAAAAAAGCACAAAAAGCAAAAGAAGCCTGAAAGTAATGGGAAAGCATGAATGCCTTTTGTCATCTTTGCCAGTTATCACCAATCCAGTGTCCACCTCCCACGCATTAAGCTTTTCTTCCAGATGACACAAAGACTCCACCTAGCTATTTTCAGTCTCTTTTGGCAGCTTTCATGGAGGTTTCTAGCTCCTGCTGATGCACACTAGAGCTCAAAAGTCCTATGCAACTTGGCAAAGCTACAAAGATAACTGTGCAATGTCAACAAGTCAGCCTTCAGGTGAGGCCCGGCCTGTGGTCCCACCTGCTTTCCTGCTTAATAGAGTTGGTCCTGAGCCATGGTGGGAAGTAAAACACAGCTTCAAGTGATCTACCTTCTTCTAGCAAAGTAGACCTTGCGGGTATCTTCTCAAACTTTGGGGAAATTAAAGAAAAATGGCTACAGGTCTTTTGACAATCCCGCCATCAGAGATGGGATCTGAGTCCTCTCCCATTAAATCTGGGCAAGTTTGTGACTTCAGTTCAGTTCAGTTCAGTTCAGTCATTCAGTCATGTCCGACTCTTTGCAACCCCATGAATCGCAGCACGCCAGGCCTCCCTGTCCATCACCAATTCCCAGAGTTCACCCAAACTCATGTCCATCGAGTCGGTGATGCCATCCAGCCATCTCATCCTCTGTTGTCCCCTTCTCCTCCTGCCTCCAATCCCTCCCAGCATCAGAGTCTTTTCCAATGAGTCAACTCTTCGCATGAGGTGGCCAAAGTATTTGTGACTTACTTGTAACCAATAGAATGGGACAGACAGAGGCTTGGAGACTTCTGAGGCTCGGTCAGCAGAGGTGACACTGCCTTGTTCACTGGGATGCTCACTCTTGGATCCCTGGGGTTTCATAGAAGATGTGCAATTTCCCTGAGGCTACCATAGTGTTAGCAAGTCCAGGCCACATGGAGGAGCCACACATGGGTTTTCTGGTCCACAGCACCAGCTGAGGTCCAAGCTGGCAGCCGTCATCAACTGCCAGATGTGGAGGTAAAGATGCCTTCCTATTAACCCAGTCCCAGACATAAACTCACCCTAGCTATTTAGGGGTGAGACAAGGCATTCCCACAGTGCCTTGTCTGGAATTTCTGACCCACGGACTCCATGGGCGTAATATTAATAAAATGGTCATTTTCAGCTACATTTGCATTAATTTGTTAGCAGCAAAAGTAACCCCTTATTTACAAAATAAAAACAGACTAACAGATTTTGCAAACAAACCTGTGATTACCAAATGCAACAACATGGTGGGGGGGATGGGAGGCGGGGTTCATGCTAAGTCGCTTCAGTCGTGTCCAACTCTTTGTGACCCCATGGACCATAGCTCGCCAGGCTCCTCTGTCCCTGGGATTCACCAGGCAAGAATACTGGAGTGGGTGGCCACGTCCTGCTCCAGGGGATCTTCCCAACCCAGGAATCAAACCTGCATCTCTTATGTCTCCTGCGTTGACGTGCAAGTTCTTTACCTCTACTGCCACCTGGGAAGCCTGAATTAAGAGCTTGGGATTAACATAAACACTGTACTTTATATAAAATAGATAGCCAACAAGGACCTACTGTATAGCACAGGGAACTCTACTCAATATTCTGTAAGAAATTGTATGGGTAAGAATCTTAAAAAGAGTGCATATATGTAAAATTGAATCTCTTTACTGTACACCTGAAACTAACACAACATTGTAAATCAATTATACTCCAATATTTTTTTCATAAAGAGCACTTAGGACAAACAAATAGGACTTAAAGTCAAACAGGCCTGCATATATAGAGTTCTAGCTCTACCCCACTACACAGAGTTCGTGAGAGTTACCTCGCTGGGCCTGTTTCTGGTCTGTAAAATACTGACAATAAAACTCCCAATAGTGTTTTTGTGAGGAATTAATGAAAGTGTATGGAAATTGTATTATTCTTCCCACGGGTGTGGTACCCATTTCCCTGGGCTACCCTTCCTTCCTCTCAGAGATGACAAGCGAACCGTTCATCAGCCATTGCTGTCAAAGGTGCTAATAAAACTAATACATTATCTTTCATCTGAAACCTAATTCATTATATAAATACAAAGCAGCTGAAGGCCATGTTTGCTCAGAAGAAAACTAAAAAGAACAAGGGTTTTCCTTTTCCTGGCTGACGGACAGGAGGGACTTTCAATCAATCCTGAGATTTGTACCACGATTCTAATTAGAAGCCCGCTGAAAGCCAGTTTCGTATGGACTCTACCAGACTGCAGTGCTTCTCAAAGTTCAGTGAACACGGGAATCAACTGGGGATCTAGTTAAAATGCTGATTTCAGCTCAGTGGCTCCTGTGTGGAGCCTGAGATCCTGTCTTCCTAATGACACGCCAGGTGCTGACCTACCTACAAGGCTTTGAGAGCAACGTCCTAAATGACTATCTGAAAGGCTAGTATCGATTTTTCCATACATTACTCCACCGCCCCCCCATTCTGCAATAATTCATTCTCAACGTCGCTCCAACTAGTGTGACTTGAGGTTGCCAAATCCAGAATGTGCCTTCTTATAAGAGCAGCTCACCTGGCCTCAGGGTTTCTACAAGTCATGGCCATCTTCACCCAGCCTTTGTGAGGGTCCTGAAAGTGAAAAGTGAAAGTGAAGTTGCTCAGTCGTGTCCGACTCTTTGCGACCCCATGGACTGTACCCTACCAGGCTCCTCAGTCCATGGAATTTTCCAGGCAAGAATACTGGAGTGGGCTGCCATTTCCTTCTCCAGAGGATCTTCCCAACCCAGGGATTGAACCCAGGTCTCCTGCATTGCAGGCAGACGCTTTACCATCTGAGCCACCAGGGAAGCCCTACAATGCCCAAATGTTTTCTCTCCAATTTCTCATGCAGTCTTTACAAAAAGCTGGTGATCTGGGATGATCCCACCCTTTCTTGGTTGGGAGAGAGTGAAGGAGAGACTGTGATGCAGAACTGGAGTCAAGGTATTCTAACTTCAGGGGTAATGGGTCTCCCCCTCGGCTACGGCACCCTAGGGTAGCAACACCACAGAGGGGCAACTGTCTAACACACCACAGCTCGCTCAAGTTTGCCAGGCTCTGTGTTGGCCGCTATTGGGAAGATATATATAAGAAAATACAACAGATTTATCTCTGCTCTCTTATGTAACTTAGTGATATGGGGCAAGAAGAGAAACATGTATTGAGCATTTACTATGCCCTGAGTGTTTTGCTATGAACTTTTCCTGCATTATACATTGTAATACTCCTAAGACATCCCAAGAGAGAGGCTATTAACCTTGCTTTGGACATGAGGAATTGGAGCCTAAAAGGAGTTAAGTGAATTTGCTCAAGCTCGTGAAGGAAGAAGTGATGGAACAGGCTGCAAGGCGGGTGCGTCTGGTTGTAAAGTCGCCCTTTTAGGACCTCTTATTTCCAGGTATAATGTTTTATTGAATAAGTCCTACAATCAGTGAATTTGCGCAGATTTGATGGAATAGTTGATTTATTGACAGACTAATTGACAGAGCTGGTTGGGGGGTGTCAATATATCTTTTGACCAAGTCAGCCCACAGTTTCCTATGACTTCCATGGGTCCAAATTGCTTATCATGGATGGGGCTCAGAGCTCTGGCAAGATGATCTCACTTTTGGGGGTTGGTTCCTAAATGCAGGGAGTCTGTATATTAAAACTTTCCTCAGATTTGAGTCTTGGTATATTCCAACCAGGACTAAGATTCTCAACCCAGCAAAAGGTAGGGAGAACAACTTTAGCCCAGGATTAAATAGAAAACCAGACGGGATTCATCAAAGTTAAATACAAGATGGCAGCTTGCTGTGGGACCTTCAACAGCAAGGAGCAATGGGGTAGCTAGTGGCCTTATTTATGCCAAGTTTGCCTGTGGATCTTTCCTTGGCTCACTGTCTTCAGTTTCAAGGGAGAGATTCAAGCAAGCTTAAGATGAGAAGGGTTGGTTATAAGGAATCGGGAGGGCAATGAGGAGAAACAGAGCTGAGCCACATAGGAACCGGAAAATCAGTGAGCTGCTACCCTCTTGATCCATCCAAACTGCTGCTCTCTGGAGACATGTGGCCTCTTGTACTGCTAGAAGTTGATTGCATTCTTCTTTATTCGTTTTCTCCCTGGACCATCTTCTCTGCGAGGCTCTTCCTTCATGAAATCTCCTAATACCAGTTTGCATGGACCACTGCGTTGCCATGGTGCTGACTGTTTGCAACTTGACCTTTCAGCTCCCCTGCCCATGGCCATCTGACAACCTCTGGATCTCTTGGTTTAAGTTCTGAAAACAGAATCTGATATTCATTCAGGGCCAGTTGTGCCTGAAAATCGAAGTCACTTCAAACAATCATCATTCTGTTCTTTCTGGACTCAAGAGTGGCAGAAGGGTTTGGGGAAGCACTTCCCAAAAAAAGAGAATGACATTAACAGACTCCCCAAATATATTTACTACTTTCTGAGAGGAAGGGGTTAGAAACAGCCTTGATAGAATCTAGCCTAAAACTTCCAACAAGCATAAACAGAACAGAAAAATAAGGTTCTAGCGCTCCCTCAACTGTTTCTATTTTATGATTTTTTTTCCCTCTTGTGCAAAACCACCTTTCATGTGAAATATAGGTCTCACTCACAACTCACACACCCAAGCCTGGGTTTGAATGCCAGTTGGGTGTCCCACAAGCCCCCATTCATCAGTAAAATGATGACCTCTCCCCTGACCTTCTAGAATGGTGAGGACTTGCTCTATGTGCCGGGCACTGTGCCCAGCACTGCAGACTCTGTCTGTGCCTGAAAAGCCAGTATCATGTCAGGGGAGCCAGACCAGTTCAAACAGATGTCTATTTGACCACAGAGCTTTCAAAGTATTGTCAGATGATTCCCTATTTTCGGTGGAGCAATGGGACTCTAATATTAGGATGCACAGGAATCTCCTGGGGGCTTCTTTAAATGCAGGGTCCTAGACTCACCCCAGGTATACTGAGCAGAAGTTCTGGGGTTGAAATCCAGGAATCTGTGCTCTAAACAAGCCCCCAAGAAATCTCAGAGTGCAGGGTTTGAGAACTACTGTTCTATCTTGCTGGGGACCTGCCCCAGCTGATCTAGGGTATTCGAAGGAGAGACGGCCTAGGCGACTATTTATATGCTAATTAGAGATATAGAGAACAATAGAATGAGGATAGCTCAGTAGGAAAATTCAGTGGAGAAAAGAAGCTGAGTAGCTTGGTTTACGCGGGAGACCAATAAAACTTCAAGACAAGAAGTTTGCACCACTTACGTAGGCCGCAGGCGCCCTCTCGAATAGCAGAAGGTGTCTCACCCTAGACTCCTTCTCGAGTGGGTCTTAGAAGCCCAGGCATAATTAGTAAGCGTGGTGGGTTCCGCGCTCCAGATGGAGACTCAGCTGGAGATTAGAGGGAAGAATGACATGGGGAGACCAAGCGCTGGTGAACAAGGCCCATAGCTTTATTTTTAACAGGGGCTTTTATACCCTAAGTTACACATAGAGGATAATAGGGGATGCAAAGTCAGCAGTCTTTGGTTCTTATCAAAAACCAAGGTTTCTTTCCTGCAAATGTATCGTATACAAATGGTTTAGGTGATTTACATCATCTTCTGGCCAGAAGGCCTACTAACATTTTATGACTCTTGACAAGGACTTATCAACAAAGACTTACTTTCTCTAAGAGTAATTAT
>NW_011494817.1:374159-383676 GCF_000754665.1 Bison bison bison | reverse complement strand
GACAGGCTCTAAGCTATTTGAATATCTTAAGCTTCCCGTGCCTCTGGAGGCTAGGAGACTGTAAACAATCGTATGCATAGCTGCAGGAGTCCGGGTAAACTTGTCAGGCGAGTTAGAGAGCCATCAGAGGGGTTTGGATTTAAACACTCCCAATTGCCCAGGAACTTTATTAATTGGAGCTGTAAGTTAACTCTTTGACACAGAGAGAGAGATGGTGGTAGGGGACAGCCCCCAGTAAAGTCAGAGGTGAGAGCACAAAGCAATAAAGTAGGCAGACTCTGGTTTTTTGGGGGAAAATGCTCGAGAATATCCGGGGGGACTCCTGAGGCTCGATCCCGCCTTTGCGTATGCCGAGCCTCTTTCCTCATGACCTTTGTCACGAGTGGAATGCCTCACCGGCTCCCCGCACTATCTCATAGGAGTTATGGTTGAGGCTCATGGATTCATGAGTTATGGATTCAAGAGGCTCCCTGCATAAAGGAGCTAGAGATGGCACCCCTGATATGACATTGAGTTGAGTGAGTCCCAAATGTGTCTGCCAGGAAGAGAACTCTAGGCAGAGGAAACGCAAAAGCCCAGAATCATGAAAATCATGGTAATCTCTGGAGAGGGGGATGGGGGAAGCAGAGAATAGATGTTCCATCTAATTGGAACATCAAAGGGTAGTAGTATATTAGACCAGAGGCAAACTAGGAAAGCCAAGTATGCAAGGCTTAAAAATAAAAGTTTCCAGGGGTCCTTTAAAACAGTTTCTCTGTATTTTCCTTTAATACTGTAGGGTAGGAGCAATAATTTTCCCTCTACCCTTCTAGATCCTTGGCTGAAACTCCCCTATAATTAAAGGCAGATTAACAAGAGAAGAACAAAGAGACATTTAATAACATGTATAGCTCCTGTACTCATGGGAGAACCCAGTAAAACTGATTAACTCTTGAAATGGTCCAAACCACCACCTTAAGTACCATCTCCAGCTAAAGACAAGAGACAGATTGAACGCATTCCTTCTCCACTGATACATTTCTAGAGATTCAGTCATTCTTATTTTCTGGGTACCAAGAGGAAGACACCCTTACAAATGGAGATTTCACTTGTAAATGTTTCTTGTTACTGTTGTTTAGTCACTAAGCCCTATTTGACTTTTGTGACCCCCATGGACTGTAGCCCTCCAGGCTCCTTTGCCTATGGGATTTCCCAGGCAAGATTACCAGAGTGGGTTGCCACTTCCTTCTCCAGGGCATCTTCCCAGACCAGGGATCGAACCCACATCCCCTGCACTGGCAGGCAGGTTCTTTACCACTGAGTCACCAGGGAAGCCCTTACAAAAGGGTGGCTTCTTTACTCAGAGCTTCTCCAATAGTCAGCTATTTCTTAAAAATAATCAAAGTGATTCTTATGCCAAAGAGGTACATTTTGAGGTGGCAAATTCTATCCCCCTTCCATATCATTTCTCTGAACTTTACCTTTCCTGCCATCGCCCCGGCCAATGAAAGGCCTCCAAAGTCTCAGAGGAACTGCTCAAGTAACATGACGGTTGAAACAATATGGAGACAGAGGGAGCTGGTTACAGATAATCTCGCTGACAGGAGTGAGTGAAAGTTGCTCAATCGTGTCCGACTCTGTGTGACCCTGAGGACTGTAGCCCGCCAGGCTCCTCTGCCCATGGAATTCTCCAGCAAGAACACTGGGGTGGGTTGACATTCCCTTCTCCAGGGGATCTTCCTGACCCAGGGATCTACCCCGGGTCTCCCACATTGCAGGCAGATTCTTTACCACCTGAGCCACCACTGACAGGCAGGATACGTGAAATGCGTCCTGAGATCTGGCTGCTTAAGGGAAGAGGAATCCCTTCCTCAACTTCTCTGGAAAGCCTGAATAGACTGGGACAGCTTTGGCCCAAGTCATCGTTCCTAGAGGGGCCTTGTCTCCCTGACAGACAAGAGAGGCTGTGATTCTCAGACAACTTCCTCCTCACACAGGAATACCAATAACCTTGAGACAGACTTCCCTACTGCCTGCTGCCCTCCTGGAACCAGGCAATTTTTCATTTCAAAGTCTTCTAAATATCCAGTTAGGTTAAGGGCAAAAATGCATACCCAGAAATGTTCTTGCTTTCTTTTTTTTTTTTTTTTTCTTTTCATGTCAATAGGGACCATTTGCTTTTAAAATAGTCACCTAAGGTACGATTGATAGGAAATCACTGCTTGTCATTTCCGGCTCCATAGGCAACATCATTCAGTCAAACTTAACTAAGCCTTTTATTTCTCATGTTTGCTCCCCCATGAACAAGGGCCTGTCAGCCGCTGTTCTAGAAACAGCAGAGAGCTTGAGTATCCTGTGGTATTTTTCACAGAGCAATTCCCCCAGCCTAACAGATCAAATTTCCAGGTCCCTTTGTTCTTTCTTCATAAAAATATACCCCTTCCAGAGCTGCATGTCCAACCCTATTTAGGTGCCAGTTAGAACAAAGAGTAAGGACACAATTTTTGCCTTTCCTCCTCCTCATCAACTCTAGCCACCCCCTCTGCCTGGCATCTCTGCAGGAACCCTGGGCTTTATAAGAGAATCAAATAATCCTCTGAAGTTCCAACATTTTCTTTCTCACCCTTCCAGCATATAAGATTTTCAGGAGCCTGCTTTAGGGCCAGCAGAGATTTTCATGCAGAAAGTCTGAGAATGTTCCTGACCACAAGCAAGCTTGAGCCTGCCAGGGCTCACAGGAAAGACAGGGACTTTGGCATCAGAATGTCCAAGATTTGAATTCTAACTCTCCCAGATACTAGCACGACTTTCCTTATGAAGCCTCAATTTTCTCACATACAATATGGAAATGATATTAACATCTGAAATAAATAACATAATTATAACAGACACTTTTACTTTAGAGACTGGAAGAACTTAATACTCACTTTCCAAGGGTGCCTTTCAGCAAGGGATGACCAGGAAACAAAGTTCTGGGCAGGGGAATATAAGCAGAAGTCTGAGGGCAGGTTCTGGAAATGTTTCTGTTTTCCTAATAAAAGAGGATAGATGAAGCTCTTTCCCTCTTTCTTCTACTTCCTGCCTTGAACAAAGATGTGATGTCTGGAGTTTCAGGAGCCATCTTGTGACCAAGAGAATTTCAGAGTTATTAGCCCCGACAGCATCAAGATATTGAATCAATGCTGAAGCCATCAACTTCTCATGATATGTAAAATTGTGTCTCTTCAATTTAAGCCACTGCATGCTGAATTCTGTTTCTTATCACCAAATGCATTATTGATAGGAGTAAATGATGTATTGAAAGCAGTTATAATCGTCACTGTGTGTTGTTTTTAACTCAGCTGTGTCTGACTCTTTGTGACCCCATGGTCTGTAACTCACCAGTCTCCTCTGTCCATGGGATTCTCCAGGCAAAAATACAGGCATGGATTGCCATTTCCTTCTCCAAATAGTCACTGGTATTTGACAAATATTATTTCCATTCTCACCCACCATATGTCTTCTTTTGAAAATGGAAAACCCTCATCTATATCATTGTGTTCAATTTTAGGGTAGAATTGGGGTGTGGAATATGGATCCAGAATGGCTTTTAAGACCTTGCAATCTGTTTCTTTGGAGAAGGCAATGGCACCCCATTCCAGTACTCTTGCCTGGAAAATCCCATGGACGGAGGAGCCTAGTGCACTGCAGTTCATGGGGTTGCTAGGAGTCGGACACGACTGAGCAACTTCACTTTCACTTTTCACTTTCATGCATTGGAGAAGGAAATGGCAACCCACTCCAGTGTCCTTGCCTGGAGAATCCCATGGACGGGGAGCCTGGTGAGCTGCCGTCTATGGGGTCGCACAGAGTCGGACACGACTGAAGTGACTTAGCAGCAGCAGCAGCAGCAATCTGTTTCTTCCTTCCACAGCCGCTTGCAGGCTCCTGTAAGAATCCCAGTTAATGCCAGTCGAGCCAGCTAGTTATCCCCTACATGAGTCGTGTCTGTCCTGCCCCTAGCTTTCCACTCTCCATTCCTGCCTTCCCTCATTCTCTGCCCTGTCCCTTCCTTCAGCCTGCCTGAATCTTCTCCACCCTTCAGTTCCTAGCTGCAGCCGATCATCTCCCTGAGATACCATTTCTGATATGATCGGCCACAGCAGAAAGAAGAGTCATATGATACAGACACGGTTGCCCCATTTGGCCATGGCAGTGACCCGACGGGAAATCATGGCTCTCGGAAAAGAGGGATCCAGAGCCTTTATGTCAATTACAAAAGACAGAGCTCTACCCCATGGTTGCAAAGCAGCCATCAGGGCTTGACTTTGGCTCCTGTAGTTATGAAAATAAAAGAGCTGGAGTGCCGAGGTCAACCAGCGGTTGCCCTCGAGGTAGCAAGAAGAGGCATGCGGGGAGCGCAGGAGACAGGAGGCACAACGCAGGCAGAAGCCCGGGGGCTCCGTGACGTCCTTGGACAAAGAAAAGGGGAGCCAAGTTGCCAAGGCTTTGGAAGACTTCGTCCCTTCCTGAGACAACCCCTCAGTACAGGAGGGGTGTGGGTTATTGGGTGGTCAACCAGATAGACGGTGAAAGGGGACAAAATAGCCCATGCGGACCCTTTGGGTAGAATTCCCAGGGTGGGGCCTCACCTGCCCACAGTGCGCATGTGCTCTAACTTGTGATGCCTGCTGGTTTACACGGGAGAAAGCGGAGACTTCGGGCTTCAGTAAAAAGGCACTGAGAGTGCAAACGGCCTGCACACAGACTGAGTTCTCTGCTGGTGAGAACCTGTGTCCTGGGGTCACCACGGCCACATGCAGCCAGCCTTCTAGGTCCACAGCTGTGCCTCAAGTTGGGAAGGACAGTGGAAATAACCAGAAGGTGAGCCACTCTGATACGAGGATGTCACCAAGATGGTCTGAACTCAAAGAGACTTGATTTTAGATTCTCCCTTCACTTCCGCCTTTTTGTGGTCTGGAGACATTAAGCAAATCACTTGTTTTGTTCTTATTTATCTTTTTTTATATCTTTTAAAAGAAATTTGGAATATTTATTCTACCTACCTTGCAGTTCTATGAGTAAGGAATCAAAAGAGACATGCTTATTGAAGCAACATGTGTGTTTTTCAAGTGTTTGAATATCTCCATGTACTAACCACCATGGTACATACACACATACACACGCTTACAGGCACAGTACATAATATTGGTGATACAAAAAAGAGTGAACCACAATTCTATTCTAGGAGGAAACCAAAGAATCCTGAAATGCTTCTCCTCCACCAGCAGATCTTTCAAGTCTCAGCTCACATGTCACATGTCCTCTAGGCAGCCTTCCCTCCACACATATCCCAATCAAGCCAGGTCCCTAATGACACTCTCAGAGGGTGCCCTGTCATTCCCCAGGAGCATAGGCCCAGGATTCAAGTGGCAGAGGGTTCAAAGCCTGGCTTTGGGACCTTGGCCGAGTTACTTAGCATCGCCATGTATTGGCATCCTCTTGAAAAATGGGGATAATAATACCTAATTCCTAGGGTTTTATAAGCATTAAATAAGGTGGTATATGAAAGGCACTTGGAGGAGTGCCTGACAGATAGTAAGGTCTTAAGAAATATTAAGATTTTATTATTGCTTATGAGAGTTTTACTTTAATGTCCACACCTCCCTCCAGACTGCTAGCTTCAAGGAGGCAGAGGCCCTGTGGGTTTTGTTCATGCCATATCTACTGCGCCTATCACAGGACCTCAAAACTCTAGTTTTATCCTCTGCTGCTGCTGCTGCTAAGTCACTTCAGTCATGTCCGGCTCTGTGGGACCCCATAGATGGCAGCCCACCAGGCTCCCCCATCCCTGGGATTCTCCAGGCAAGAACACTGGAGTGGGTTGCCATTTCCTTCTCCAATGCATGCAAGTGAAAAGTCAAAGTGAAGTCACTCAGTCGTGTCCAACTCTTCAAGACCCCATGGACTGCAGCCTACCAGGCTCCTCCACCCATGGGATTTTCCAGGCAAGAGTACTGGAGTGGGGTGCCATTGCCTTCTCTGGTTTTTTCCTCTAGAAAAATGCAAATATAGTAACTACTTCATGGGCATGTTATAAAGATTAAAGGCAATAATCTCTCCAATCAGCAGTAAAGCAGTTAGCATATAGCTGAACACATAGATAAGTATTTGATTGATGTTATTATTATTAATAACATAAATGGAGCAAATACAGTGTTCAGAAGTAATATAGAAAGGCTAATTAATTTTCCTTGGGAATAGGAAGGGCCTCACCCATGGTAAGGATGCTAGGGTAAGGTTCTCAGGGCTGAAAGGAGTTGGCCCAGCTAACTTGGGATCACTTGTGGATAGATACAGATACTGTACCTGGTCCTGGCCCTCTGGGAACTCAGCCTCAGAGAGGAGGACACTTCCTGGCACAGTCCAGGGCCCTTCCCAGGCACAGAAGGGGCCAGTCAATCCCGGAATGCAGCCAGAGAAGGCTTCCAGAAGGTGAGTGGAGTGGAGACAGGAGGACAGGGAGGGGTGACCAGGCTGTCAGACCAGACAAGCTGTTCAGGAGGAGCAGCAGGCAAAGGTGTGAATGCCGGGGAACTGCAAAGCATCTCAGGACATACAGTCTTTGAGAGCACGGGGAGGATGAGACAGAGTGGAGCTGGAGGGGGGTCAGGAGCCACATAAAGAAGGGCCTTGCTTGCCATGCTGAGAAATCTGGGTCTCGTTCAGCAAGCAATGGGAGTAGCCCCACTCCCATTGGGAAAGTGGGGCTATACTATCACAGTTACATTTTACACAGTCTTTCTAGAAGGACAGTCAGATAGCACCTGGGGGATAAGTTAAGAGGCTGTTGGAAGAGTCCAGACAGGTAATGATGATGGCCTAACTTAAGGAAATAGAAGTGACAAGAGGCCTGAGTGAATTCAAAATGTAATTTGGAACCACAATCAACAGGACTTATGGTCTAATTTAATGAGGGGGGCAAAAAACAGCAAATGAGCCAGAATCTGATTTGGGTGGTCAGAGATCTGGGTGAGCCACGCACTTGAATTTATTGGGGTATTGTTGCCTTACCATGTTGTGTTAGTTTCTGCTGTACAGCAAAGTGAGTCAGCTACATGCATATTATGTTCCCTCCCTCCTGAACCTCCCTCCCGGTCCCCAGTGCCCCTCCCTAGGTCCCCACAGAGCGCTGAGCTCAGCTCCCTGTACTACACAGCAGCTTCCCACTAGCCATCTATTTTACACATGGTGGTGTGTACGTTAGTCCTAATCTCCCAAGTCTTCCCATTCCCCTACCCTGTATCCACATATCCATTTTCTATCTTTGTCTCTATTTGTGCCCTGGAAATAGGTTCATCTGTACCATTTTTCTGGGAGAAGGCAATGGCACCCTACTCCAGTACTCTTGCCTGGAAAATCCCACGGGTGGAGGAGCCTGGTAGGCTGCAGTCCATGGGGTCACTAAGAGTCAGACACGACTGAGCGACTTCACTTTGACTTTTCACTTTCATGCATTGGAGAAGGAAATGGCAACCCACTCCAGTGTTCTTGCCTGGAGAATCCTAGGGACAAGGGAGCCTGGTGGGCTGCCGTCTATGGGGTCGCACAGAGTCGGACACGACTGAAGCGACTTAGCAGCAGCAGCAGCAGCAGTACCATTTTTCTAGATTCCATATATAGGCTCTAATTCAAAGAACAAGAGCAGCAAGCTTCTGACAGAACAGGGTCAGCATGGTTTTGTACATACTTCACCTGTGGCTTCTGCATGGCCCATGCTGACCCCATTTCTTGATGTATGGAACACTTCATTTCCTCACGCACAGACCACCCGCGAGTCTATACAGTCATCCCAAACCTCTGTCATTGAGCTCCGACCAACTCATGAATTGATCCAGCTTTCTTATTGGTTCTCTCCAGTTTCCCAAGGATTTTGTCACAAGCTGCCTACCTTCCCAAGCTTCTCCCTGGCCCACCAACCCCTCGAACAGGGTGATTCAGCCCATCAAGCAACCAAGTCTCCAGTCAGCAGCTTCATGAGTGGAGCTGGGGATCAAAGTGAAATCTGAGTGAGAAGTCTCCATCTGAGAGTAATCAGGCGGAGTTTGTACAAGGGCAGCCCTGAGAAGAGATGAGTTCACCCCAGAGACCCTGGTGGCTCAGACTGGAGTCTGCCTGCATTGAACTCACCCAGAGTAAGGAGACCTGGACACAGATAGAAGCCTGAGGAACAGAGCAATTAAGAGAAGAGCAACGCAGAGGGGGAAGAGCTGGCAAAGGGGACTGCGGAGGGGCCAGAGTGGGAGGAAAATCATGAGAGAATGAAGGTAGGAGGGAACTGGACACACCGCGCTCAGAGGCAGCGGGGCCACAGACAAACCGGGACGGAAGTCTAAAATGGGGGTTCCGGGTGCTCGGGTTGTCTCTGTGGTCTGCTGCAAGCAGTTGAAGATGAAGTGAGGAAGTGGAAAAGATATTTTGTGAAGATGATTCAAAAAAACGTGAGAGATGGGACAAGAGCTAAAGGTAGAAAAAATATATCTTGGATTTCTTTCTGGAACATTTCTACGTGTGTTGGAGCAGTATGTGGTGAAGAGCATGTATTATGGACTTTCCTAGTGGCTCAGATATAAAGCGTCTGCCTATGATGCAGGAAACCTGGGTTGGACTCCTCGGTTGGGAAGATCCCCTGGAGAAGAGAATGGCAACCCACTCCAGTACTTTTGCATGGAAAATCCCATGGACGGAGGAGCCTGGTAGGCTACAGTCCACAGGATCGCAAAGAGTTGGACATGACTCAGCGACTTCACTTTCACTTTCAGCATGTATTCAAGCTCTAGAAGCAGTCCCAGTTCCACACAAAAGCTGTGTGACCTTGAGTATATTCTTTAATGTCGCAGGATTCTGTTTTACTCATCTGTAAAGGTGGAGATAATAACAATACTAATCATTGTTGCAAGTATTAATAAATAAGTTACAAGATGGCAGTGCAAAGATAGTGTCTGACAGTTGGTAAGCAATAAATATTAGCTGTTTCTGTGGTTGATATTCCAACTTGGTGATAAGAAAGAGCATTAAAAATAGACACTGAAAGTACAGGAAAGATAAGGAATTAGTTATGGAGCATGTTGGAAATCTTTTTCGACGCCATGGACTGTAGCCTGTTATGCTCCTCTGTCCAAAGGATTTCCCAGGCAAGAATACTGGAGTGGGTTGCCATTTCCTTCTCCAGGGGATCTTCCCAACTCAGGGATTGAACCTGTATCTCCTGCATTGGCAGGAGGATTCTTTGACTCTGGGCCACCTGGGAAGATCCAGGGATATTTTATTCAGTTCAGTTCAGTTAACTCACTCAGTCATGTCCAACTCTCTGCGACCCCATGGACTGCAGCACACCAGGACTCCTGTCCTTCACCAACACCTGGAGCTTGTTCCAACTCATATCCATTGAGTCAGTGATGCTATCCAACCATCTTGTCCTCTGTTGTCCCCTTCTCCTCCTGTCTTCAATCTTTCCCGGCATCAGGGTCTTTTCTAATGAGTCAGTTCTTCGCATCAA
>NW_011494817.1:372846-374059 GCF_000754665.1 Bison bison bison | reverse complement strand
TTCTTTATAGTGCAACTCTCATATCCATACATGACCACTGGAAAAACCATAGCCTTGACTAGACAGAACTTTGTCAGCAAAGTAATGTCTCTGCTTTTTAATATGCTGTCTAGGTTGATCATAGCTTTTCTTCCAAGGAACAAGCATCTTTTAATTTCATGGCTTCAGTCACCATGTCCAGTGATTTTGGAGCCCAAAATATAAAGTCTGTCACTGTTTCCATTGTTTCTCCATTTATTTGCCATGAGGTGATGGGATCGGATGCCATGATCTTCGTTTTTTGGATGTTGAGTTTTGAATCGACTTTTCACTCTCCCTTTGCAGTTTCATCAAGAGGCTCTATAGTTCTTCTTCACTTCTGCCCTAAGGGTGGTGTCATCTGCATATCTGAGGTTACTGATACTTCTCCAAGCAATCTTGATTCCAGCTTTAGCTTCCTCCAGCCCAGCGTTTCTCATGATGTACTCTGCATATAAGTTAAATAAGCAGGGTGACAATATACAGCCTTGACGTACTCCTTTCCCAATTTGGAACCAGTCTGCTATTCCATGTTCGGTTCTAAATGTTGCTTCTTGACCTGCATACAGATTTCTCAGGAGGCAGGTCAGGTGGCCTGGTATTCCCATCTCTTGAAGAATTTTCCACAGTTTGTTGTGATCCACACAGTCAAAGGCTTTGGCGTAGTCAATAAAGCAGAAGCAGATGTTTTTCTGGAACTCTCTTGCTTTTTCTATGATCCAACAGATGTAGGCAATTTGATCTTTGCTTCTTCTGCCTTTTCTAAATCCAGCTTGAACATCTAGAAGTTCACCGTTCATGTACTGTTGAAGCCTGGCTTGGAGAATTTTGAGCATTATTTGCTAGCATGTGAGATGAGTGCAATTGTGTGGTAGTTTGAACATTCTTTAGCATTACCTTTCTTTGGGATGAATCCACCAGCAATGTGGGAGACCTGAGTTTGATCCCTGGATTGGAAAGATCCCCTGGAGAAAGAAAAGGCTACCCACTCCAGTATTCTTGCCTGGAGAATTCCATGGTCTGTATAGTCTATGGGGTCACAAAGAGTGGGACACGACTGAGCGACTTTCACTTTCATTTTTCTTTGGGATTGGAATGAAAACTGACCTTTTCCAGTCTTGTGGCCTGAGTTTTCCAAATTTTCTGGCATATTGAGTGCAGCACTTTCACAGCATCATCTTTTAGGATTGGAAAA
>NW_011494817.1:342812-372746 GCF_000754665.1 Bison bison bison | reverse complement strand
CTGCAGCACACCAGGACTCCTGTCCTTCACCAACACCTGGAGCTTGTTCCAACTCATATCCATTGAGTCAGTGATGCTATCCAACCATCTTGTCCTCTGTTGGCCCCTTCTCCTCCTGTCTTCAATCTTTCCCAGCATCAGAATTTTTTCCCATGAGTCAGCTCTTCACATTAGGTGGCTGAAGTATTGGAGCTTCAGTTTCAGTATCAGTCCTTTGACTATCAAATCCCTGGTTTAAATAATCATTTATCTTTTGAAAGATTTTACTGGTGTTCTTCACTCCTTTATGTAGATTCATATGTTCCACCTTTTCTTAATATCTTCTGCTTCTGTTAGGTCCATACCATTTCTGTCCTTTAGTGTGCCCATCTTTGCATGAAATATTCCTTTGGTATGTCTTATTTTCTTAAAAGATATCTCTAGTCTTTCCCATTCTATTGCTTTCCTCTATTTCTTTGCACTGATCACCGAAGAAGGCTTTCTTATCTCTCCTTGCTATTCTTTGGAACTCTGTATTCAAATGGGTCTATCTTTCCTTTTCTCCTTTGTCTTTTGCTTCTCTTCTTTTCTTAGCTATTTGTAAGGCCTCCTCAGACAACCATTTTGCCTTTTTGCATTTCTTTTCCTTGGGGATGGTCTTGATCACTGCCTCGTGTACAATGTCAGGAACCTCCATCCATAGTTCTTCAGACACTCTGTCAGATCTAATCCCTTGAATCTATTTGTCACTTCCACCATATAATCATAATGGATTTGATTTAGGTCATACCTGAATGGTCTAGTGGTTTTCCCTACTTTCTTCAATTTAAGTCTGAATTTTGCAATAAGAAGTTCATGATCTGAGCCACAGTCAGCTCTCAGTCTTGTTTTTGCTGACTGTATAGAGCTTCTCCATCTTTGCCTGCAAGGAATACAATCAATCTGATTTCAGTGTTGACCATCTGGTGATGTCCATGTGTAGAGTCTTCTCTTGCATTGTTGGAGGAGGGTGTTTGTTATGACCAGTGCGTTCTCTTGGCAAAACTCTATTAGCCTTTGCCCTGCTTCATTCTGTACTCCAAGGCCAAATTTGCCTGTTACTCTAGGTAGCTCTTGACTTCCTACTTTTGCATTCCAGTCCCCTATAATGAAAAGAGCATCTCTTTTGGGTGTTAGTTCTAGAAGGTCTTGTATGTCTTCATAGAACCATTCAACTTCAATTTCTTCAGCATTACTGGTTGGGCATAGACTTGGTTTACTATGATATTGAATGGTTTGCCTTGGAAACAAAGATCATTCTGTCATTTTTTAGATTGCATCCATTTAGGACTCTTTTGTTGACTATGAGGGTTACTCCATTTCTTCCAAGGGTTACTCCATTTCTTCCAAGGCCCACAGTAGTAGATGTAATGGTCATCTGAATTAAATTCACCCATTCCAGTCCATTTTAGTTTACTGATTCCTAAAATGTCAGTGTTCATTCTTGCCATCTCCTGTTTGACCACTTCTAATTTACCTTGATTCATAGACCTAACTTCCCAGTTCCTATGCAATATTTTATTAGGCAGCACTTAATAACCAGAATAATTGGACTTAAGCTTTCAGAGGTGTTGCAGTCTAGGCTGAAGAGAAGAGCCAAGGAATAGCCATGATGATGTGGGTGGGAGAGAAAAATAAAAGTGAAACTCCCTAGGGTCAAGAAGGCCACACCAGAGGAAGAAACCCTCACTCAGGACACAGAGACCCCAGACAGACAGAGGGGAAGAAGAGAGACTTGTCAGATGTGCAAAACCTCACAAGAAAATAATTTCCTTCTCAAGTACCATAGAAACCTCTATTTTTATTTATACATGCTTATTAGGTATCAATCTAACTGTTCATACACACTGGTCCCAAGGAACATACTTGGCAAATGTTTAAATTTAGAGCATATGATGTTGCCACAGGTGATCATTCTATCAATGTGAAATGATACATTGCATCTCTTTAAATAGTTTTCTTAAATATAGATGTCCTATTACTCAACTGATTCAACCACCTCCCCCTCAACTCCCATGTATTGCCGCATACAGTCCTGTTCCTCTTGTGTTGAGAAACATTCAACAAGTTTGTGTAGAGCATCTGCTATGTGACAGGTACTGGACTTAGATTTGTGTCCATGAAATAATGTCCATCTTTGGGGACTGTAATGGAGGTGTTTATCAAGCACTGACTATATGCCAGGTCTGCTACTATGCACTTTACAAGGTTTATCTCAGTCAAACAACAACCATAAGTTCTATTTCAGGCAGGAATCGATCAGAGAAACAGAACCACTATAAATTTAGAAAGGGATTTGTTGCAGGAATTTGACCTTACACAACCATGAGAGCTGGTTGCCTTCACATCTGATGCTGGAGCATGAAGCCATCAGGGGAGGCAGTCAGGAAGAGAAGATGGATATGGACTGAGGGAGAGAAATAATGAACCAAAACCCACAAGAAGGGATTGAAAAACCATGTCAGATTTTCTTTGCTTCTGATCTCATCCTGCAGGTGCCTTGTCCTGAAACTAAACGAGACACACCCGGCCTAGGAGTCAGAGAAGCTGAAGGAGGATTTAGTAAAGGGAGGAGGGCACGGCAACCGACCTCCAGGTTTCTTGCCTGGAGAATCCCCAGGCACAGAGGAGCCTGGAGGGCTACAGGCCGTGGGGTCGCAAAGAGTTGGACACGACTGAGCAACTAAGCACACACACACAGAGTCACTGCAGGCCTGGTTATTACTTCCCTCCAATTAGGTGAACCAGCAGCTAAGTGACAACACGTGTGAACTGCAAAATGCCTGCTGCTTGACACGCATTTGGCAAATCTCCCCCTGGAATCTCTATGGGGGCCCACCCTAACAGGAAATGTACAGGAAAGGATTCTGGGAAATGCAGTTCAGCCCGGCCAAGTTGTCACGGTACAAAACACGACGGATACTATTCAAATAACAGCAGTGAGTAGACACCTTCATCATCCAGACTGTAACAAAGGCAGAAACTGAGATTCTGTTCTCAGAAACTGATTCTCTGAGCAGACAGACTTGGACTTGCTTGATGCCAAAGCCTGTGTGTGGAACCATCACGTAGACATTCTTTGCTTCTACTTTAGGAAACTTCAGAATGGTGGGCAGACAACAAAACACCATCTCTGAAGCTCCCAGTTTGGCCCACGCATGGGCAAAGGACTTGGGACCTATGAGCTCTTAGGAGGCCTACATAAGAGGTGTAAGACCTGACAAAGAATACATATTGCCTGCAAAATACAAAAAGAAAACTTAAATTCAAACAAATATGCACTTAATTGTGTATCAACACATCTTCAGCTCAGCTGCATTTTACTACCTGAAATTTTAAATAAATTTTATATCATGCAATATGTATAGGGATTAATGTGTTTGATGTAATTCAAGGCTAGAGCTCTAATGCTGAGTACGTAGGGCCTACTGATATCTTCTGGGCAGGGGAAATCTGTGGGATGGAGGCAGGGAGGCTGACACTGTGAAAACCTATTTTAGAGATCACATTTGGGGCAGATACTGCTGTCCTGTCTTCATCAGCAATTTAAAACCTCAGATGTGCCAAGAAAAGAAAAAACCCGAGCTGATATTCCGTCAGGTTTTACATAAAATGAAGCAAAAACGGGCAGACTTGGTCCTGGCACGGTGCCCACCTTGCTGATGCGTCGGGAGCATTTTAAACATATCACTGCAGGTGGTTGAATGCGAACAGAAACCAGAAACACACAGATTAAATTTAGCAGCAGATTGAATTGCGCTCACCAAGATGTTCGCCTCTCTGCCTGTTCCCTTCTTCCTCTCAGCTCAGGCTGCAGGATGTCTAATCACCGAAGGCAGCCTTCTAGCGAATTCAATTAGCCAGAGAGAGCCTTGCGTGGGTTAATGGATAAGAGAAATGGAAAGAGACATAACTTCTTCACAGAAACAGCCACGAGCAGCACAGGTAGGATTCAGCCCTCTGCTCGGCAAAGCACATCCTTCTCTGGATGCCAGATACCCCAACAGGTGTGGCGGCCTCAGGTCCCAGACATGCTGGGAAGGAGGACCAGCTCACTGTGAGGCAGAACCCGTCTGGTTCCTGCCTCTGCAGGACTTCCACTCCTGAAGATTGCACAAGTGTTAGTGTCCTGATCTTTATGGATACGCAGCATTAGTTCTAAATACTCCAAACACTCGAACACAGTGGCAATGGATAAAGGTTGTGGATTGAGTGTTTAGTCTGTCCTCTGCCTTCACAATGTGCTCTTGACCACTACGATAAAGTGACCTCATGTCACATGGGACTGTCACCCCACTACCACTACCACCTCCTAGGTGCTCATGGCTTTCCCAACACAAGGGCACCCCACTTGAGCTTGAATTCCTGCAGATGCTCACATTCTAAGATATGATTTTACATGCATACTTGACCTGTCACAAAGCTGGGCCTATCTTATCCATCTTGAGTGAGTGAAAGTCCCTCAGTCATGTCTGACTTTTTGCAACCCCATGGACTATATAGTCCATGGAATTTTCCAGGCCAGAATACTGGAGTGGGTAGCCTTTCCTTTCTTCAGGGGATTTTTCCAACCAAGGGATCGAACCCAGGTCTCCTGCATTGCAGGTGGATTCTTTACCAGCTCAGTCACAAGGGAAGCCCAAGAATACTGGAGTGCGTAGCCTAGCCCTTCCCCAGTGGATCTTCCTGACCCAGGAATCAAACAAGGGTCTCCTGCATTGCAGACAGATTCTTTACCAACTGAGCTATCGGGGAAGCCCTCATCCATCTTACCTTGTCTAAAATAAAAGGTGTCTCTTTCTCTTGAGGCCTCAGACAGGGAATACATGTTCATCTCAAATTTAATTTAATTCAAACACATATTGAGAAATAGTATTGGTAGTGTGGTCTTTGTTGCTGCTGTCTGAGTTTGAAATCAGTCTTATCGCTTAGGGTCTCACTTGTAAGGTCTTTAGCAGCTACTTAATATCCCTGTGACCCTCAGTGTTCTCAAATTTAAAATGGAATAGGGTTTCACATGGGGTGTTGAGAGGAACAATGAATTAATTTATGTAAAATATGTTTTTACATATATTACGTATATATTACACCTGTAATACAGTAGGATCAGTACTAGAAAGAAGTCCGGGTTTGCAATGGTCCACAACCTTCTTTCTGCCCCCTGACTCCTGAGGAAGAGGATGGATTCCTATGAGGAGCAGCGGCTCAGTGTAGGTTTGGCATGGGTGATGCTTACCGGAATAGACATTTTTACTTCACAACCAGCCCAAACTACCTGAGCAACTCTGATGACATGATACAGACTGTAGCCCCCTGACTCTTTCAACAGAAGTTTGATAAACACAGATGTGTAAGACCCTGTTTCAGGTATTGCTCTGTATCTGTAATCTAGCCAAGAAGATAATGTTGAACCAAAAATTGTAAATGTGGTGAATATCAGCAAGTAGAGACGTTGATGCCAAGAAATTTAAAACTTCCTGAAGGACGTGAGACCAAGGAGGAGTTAGTTCAAAGAAGGGACTGAGAAGATGTATAAGTATGTTCATCAAAATGAAAGAAACTTCATCCAGAATTATAAGCTGTGCTATCCTTAAAATATAGATGTAAAAGCAGACACAGAATCCCTTAAGATGCAGATTGGGGATAGAATTCTAGCTCCTCCATAAGAGTTTGAAAAACTGTCTCATGAATAAAACTGACACTGGAATCCTAAAGGATACAATTATAATTTGTAGCCTCTAATATGAAATAGGAAAATAGTAGTTATAAGAGTACAGCTACACAGTTGAGTATAACTTGAATCATTGATACAAACATAAAACATGTAAGCATATATTTTGGATCTCTTCCTCTCTGCCCCAAGAATTTCTCTTCAGGTTGCCAATGACCACTCTCATCTCACAAATTATGAAATCAAAGACCATTACATTCGCTCTTGATATAATGCATCAATAAATGAATTAAATAAAGCGGCCACCTTGGTTTTCTTCCCAGGCCTCCCAAACCTTCCTGCCCTAAACAGGCCACTGCCTTTTCAGTTCCGGTCATGTCCTGGCGGTCTCTATTGTCTCCTAAGAAAAAGCCATCTGGGGAAGGGTCCCAGCCTCCCTTATATCTGCAAGATTAATGGGCCCATCATGGCCTGGGGCATGGGCAGCCTGGGAGGAGGCTCCTTCATGGGCCCTGAGTTACTTGAAAGGGAGTGAGGAGGAGTTTAAATAGAAGAGTCTACAAATAAATTTGAATTTGACTAAAGAGGGAACTGAATATACAAAAGAGCAAAGACACGCTGATACTGCTAAGACAGAGTGGCCGGGGACCCAGGGGAATGACAGCCCCTTCCCCTTCTTCATAGACTGGCATTTGGGAAGGTCGAGGCCATGAGTAGGTGTCAAGGCCACATGTCAAAAGAAGTGACGAAAGCAATCAAGGCAGTAAGGGTTTTAGAACCACACAGACCGGAATTTCAAACCTATCTTTACCATTTAGTAATTGTATATTTTTGTACAAGTAACCTCTCTGATTTTATATCTAAAAAGAAGAGAGGGATAGTATTTAACTCATAAGACCGTGGTGAAAGTCATGAACCATTTATTCAAGACAGTGGGTCTTGAATGGAAAAGCTTAATTTGGGACTTCCTGGGGATTTAGTGGCTAATCTTCTGAGTCCCCAGTGCGGGGGTTCTTGGGTTTGATCCCTGGTCAGGGAACTATATCTCACATGCCACAATTGAGATACTGTACGGCAAAAAAAAAAAAAACTTCATTCAAGCTACTTTAAGCTTCAAAAGAAGAAAGAATGTATCATCTAACTAGGAAGTCCAAGGGAAAAAGAGGCCCAGGGACTCGGTGGACTCAAACAACATGGTCAAGACTGTTGTCTCCTGTATGTTGACCCGATTCACATCTAGTGCAGCTGGTTTTGCTCCATGCAGCAGTAAGGAGTCGAGAAGGAAATGGCAACCCACTCCAGTATTCTTGCCTGGAGAATCCCTTGGACAGAGGAACCGGGTGGGCTGCAGTCCATAGGGTCGCAGGGTTGGACACGACTGAACGACTCTTACACACACACACAGAGCAGTGAGGAGAGAGGAGGAAAAATGGCTGATAATCTACCAGGAGGGACATCCAGCCTCTCTTGCCCAGGCTCTGCATATGACTCAAGAAGAGGACTTTGATGGGTCCATCTTGGATCCACACTCACCCCTGTGATAGCCACTGATGCCAGGATAGTGGAGTATGAGAATGAGCGAAACCAAGTCTCAAACACACCCTGAAGTTGGGGGCTGCATTTCCTGGATTCCAATCAGCACGTTCCAAAAAGCACTTCAACTTCTCAGTCTTTCTGCCTTTGAAAAGTACAACTGTCATCATACAGAGGTCAGAATACCATACCTCACTGGAAAACAAAATCCCCGTTGACACTTCCAACTGCTCAGTAAGTGTGAAGACACTCATCTGTCAAGATCTCCACTGTGAAATAATCACCATCCAGTAACCCCTTTTGTCTTAGGCAATTCTTTTATGCAAAAGTTTATTATTTTATTCATTTACTGAGCATTTACTAGGTGTCCGACCCATGCTGTGTACTTCATGTGCGTTACATTGCTTCAGTTCAGTTCAGTTCAGTTGCTAAGTCGTGTCCGACTCTTTGCGACCCCATGAATCGCAGCACACCAGGCCTCCCTGTCCATCACCAACTCCAGGAGTTCACTCAGACTCACGTCCATTGAGTCAGTATGCCATCCAGCCATCTCATCCTCTGTTGTCCCCTTCTCCTCCTGCCCCCAATCCCTCCCAGCATCAGAGTCTTTTCCAATGAGTCAACTCTTCGCATGAGGTGGCCAAAGTACTGGAGTTTTAGCTTCAGCATCATTCCCTCCAAAGAAATCCCAGGGCTGATCTCCTTCAGAATGGACTGGTTGGATCTCCTTGCAGTCCAAGGGACTCTCAAGAGTCTTCTCCAACACCACAATTCAAAAGCATCAATTCTTCGGCGCTCAGCTTTCTTCACAGTCCAACTCTCACATCCATACACGACCACAGGAAAAACCATAGCCTTGACTAGACAGACCTTTGTTGCTTAGTCTCCATAATAACCCTATGAGACACTGTTATTAACCCCATTGCATGGTAGGAAAACTGAGGCTCAGGGAGGTTAAGTAACCTGCCTAATACTTCACAGCAGCAGACGTGAATACAAGTCACATCAAAGGCCAGGGTCTTACCCTGGGCTACCATGTGGTAGAAGTTTGAACAAAACAGAGGAACATAGGAAAACAGTGACCTGTTGTCCAGGGAAGTCTTCAAGGCCAAGGAAGAATTTACCCAGCAGAGACTATGGTAAAGGACACTGCGAGCAGAGGAGAGAAAGTGTGAAAAGACCACATGTGCAGCTTATGCTGTTGTTCAGCCTTTCACGTCCAAGATCAACTAATCCCAGTAACTCAAACTGCTAGAGCAGGGAGTCTGAATTAGTGAAAGATCTGAACTATGGTCATTTATTGTTGCTATTACTGTTTAGTCACTAAAGTCATGTCGGATGCTTTTGCCACCCCATGGACTGTAGCCCGCCAGGCTCCTCCGTCCATGGGATTCTCCAGGCAAGAATACAGGAGTGGGTTGCCATGCCTTCCTCCAGGGGGTCTTCCCAATCCAGAGATCAAACCCATGTCTCTTGTACTGGCAGGCAGATTCTTTACTACAGAGCCACTTGGGAAACCCATGTTCATTTATAAACAGAACTAAATGCAGTTTTATTACATTTGGTGTGCCTACCAACACAAAGTTCTTTAAAAAAAAGAAAAGAAAAAGTTGTCAAGTGGTCTGTTTAATTTTAGTACAAACTATTTTTGGCCCTATTGACATCTGTGTATGGAACCCAGCCTTTCTTGAATTGTGTAATTAGGGATTATACACACTTTCTATCTTTGAATTCTCACAACCACCTTTGCCAGCCTCAGGATTTGAACATTATTATATCTGTTTATCTGCTCCTGAAGACCTGTATAAGTAAGATAGCACTCTTTTCCATAATACAAATGAAATTTAATATTCATTGCATGAGTTTTTAAATCAGAAGTGACAATTATAGGCTTTGAAAAAACCGAAGGAAAGGTTTAAATAATAATGGGAAGTAAAAGAGGAAGAGTGAATTTCTTCTTTCCCATAATAAAATGTTTCTACCCCATCCCTCAGCAAATACTTCCTTCATCCAGCCAATGGATCAAGTACAACATCGGCCATGCGTCAGACTTGCATTCCCCGCCCTGCCCCTTCAGGCAGTCCCCGGGCTCTGTGACCTCTTCAGAGTCTGGACCTGCCCTTCCACACCCCTCCCTCTGTCTCTGCCTCAGTTCAGGACTCAGCGTCTCCGTCCTCCCAGCCGCTGGCCCCGCTGCTCTCCTTCCCATCTTCTGGAGTGAGTTCCTTGATACCCAGTTCTGTGCAGTATCTCACATAACTGGTGAGAGTGACTAGTCCAAGCAAGCCTATGCAGAGTGCTCCACTAGAGCCGCCACACAGGCTGGAAAATGAAACACCTTCTCATGTCTTCTGCCCAGTGGGGAAGGCTGTGTGCACAAGGCGAGGCTGAGGCCAGTGCTCAAAAGGAGAAATAAGCAGACGCGACATGGAGCATCCTGGCAACATCAGCACCTTGGTTCTCATCCCTCGTCTGATTCCTTACAGTTACCACTATATCTTTGTCAACTACAGAAGCTGGTAAATTACTCTTTTGCTGAAAGACAAGCAAAAACAATGCTGATTGTGTTTATGCCTGGATATTCACCAAGGCCGCAATATTTTGAGCGTGAAGTTCCACCTTTTAAGTCCGGCAAGCTCAGCCTTTGTTGGCATGCCCTCTGCCTTTCATCAGTCTGGTCTCAGTCCTACCACAACCAAAGTTCAGAACTGCCTCCACATGGAGCTGTGTTTTGTTGCTTTTATTGCGGCTGAAATTATTGTTGTTTTTGTTGTTGTTAAAGCACTAACTTCACCAGACTCTACTCCTCTTGCTCAGTTCAGTTCAGTCACTCAGTCGTGTCCGACTCTTTACGACCCCATGAATCGCAGCACGCCAGGCCTCCCTGTCCATCACCAACTCCAGGAGTTCACTCAGACTCACATCCATCGAGTCAGTGATTCCATCCAGCCATCTCATCCTCTGTTGTCCCCTTCTCCTCCTGCCCCCAATCCCTCCCAGCATCAGAGTCTTTTCCAATGAGTCAACTCTTCACATGAGGTGGCCAAAGTACTGGAGTTTCAGTTTTAGCATCATTCCTTCCAAAGAAATGCCAGGGCTGATCTCCTTCAGAATGGACCGGTTGGATCTCCTTGCAGTCCAAGGGACTCTCAAGAGTCTTCTCCAACACCACAGTTCAAAAGCATCAATTCTTTGGTGTTCAGCCTTCTTCACAGTCCAACTCTCACATCCATACATGACCACTGGAAAAACCATAGCCTTGACTAGACGGACCTTTGTTGGCAAAGTAATGTCTCTGTGTTTGAATATGCTATCTAGGTTGGTCATAACTTTCCTTCCAAGGAGTAAGCGTCTTTTAATTTCATGGCTGCAGTCACCATCTGTAGTGATTTTGGAGCCCAAAAAAATAAAGTCTGACACTGTTTCCTCTGTTTCCCCATCTATTTCCCATGAAGTGGTGGGACCGGATGCCATGATCTTTGTTTTCTGAATGTTGAGCTTTAAGCCAACCTTTTCACTCTCCACTTTCACTTTCATCAAGAGGCTTTTGAGTTCCTCTTCAGTTTCTGCCATAAGGGTGGTGTCATCTGCATATCTGAGGTTATTGATATTTCTCCTGGAAATCTTGATTCCAGCTTGTGTTTCTTCCAGTCCAGTGTTTCTCATGATGTACTCTGCATATAAGTTAAATAAGCAGGGTGATAATATATAGCCTTGACATACTCCTTTTCCTATTTGGAACCAGTCTGTTGTTCCATGTCCTGATCTAACTGTTGCTTCCTGACCTGCATACAAATTTCTCAAGAAGCAGGTCAGGTGGTCTGGTATTCCCATCTCCTTCAGAATTTGCCACAGTTTATTGTGATCCACACAGTCAAAGGCTATGACATAGTCAATAAAGCAGAAATAGATGTTTTTCTGGAACTCTCTTGCTTTTTCCATGATCCAGCGGATGTTGGCAATTTGATCTCTGGTTCCTCTGCCTTTTCTAAAACCAGCTTGAACATCAGGAAGTTCACGGTTCACATACTGCTGAAGCCTGGCTTGGAGAATTTTGAGCATTACTTTACTAGCATGTGAGATGAGTGCAATTGTGTGATAGTTTGAGCATTCTTTGGCATTGCCTTTCTTTGGGATTGGAATGAAAACTGACCTTTTCCAGTCCTGTGGCCACTGCTGAGTTTTCCAGATTTGCTGGCATATTGAGTGCAGCACTTTCACAGCATCATCTTTCAGGATTTGGAATAGCTCAACTGAAATTCCATCACCTCCACTAGCTTTGTTCGTAGTGATGCTTTCTAAGGCCCACTTGACTTCACATTCCATGATGTCTGGCTCTAGGTCAGTGACCACACCATCATGAGTATCTGGGTCGTGAAGATCTTTTTCATACAGTTCTTCTGTGTGTTCTTGCCACCTCGACCCTTGCATATCACATAACCATACTTTGATTGGTATCTACTGAGCTTAGCCTTCCAAAGACACCTTCCTGACCAAGCCCTCTCCCCTATGTCCCTTTAGCCTCTGAACACGTCTCTACTGCACCAAAATAGACACGGTATCTTGTAAATTTGTTTACTTTGCTCTTCTGTTCTGTGAAAACAGGGAAGGATTATTATCTTTCTTCTCCATAACTAACATAGTGTTGGTTCATAAACTGGTCCCCCAGCCTCCCCAGGGGGCACAAAGAGATGAGAGAAAGAGACAGACACCCCAGGCTGGTAGCTGCTGTGCTGTGCTCAGTCATGTCCAAATCTGCAACCCCATGGACTGTAGCCCGCCAGCCTCCTCTGTCCATGGGATTTTCCAGACAAGAATACTGGAGTGGGTTGCTATTTCCTTCTTCAAAGGATCTTCCCAACCCAGAAATTGAACCTGCGTCTCCTGCATCTCCTGCTTTGGCAGGCGGATTCTTTGCCACTGAGCCACCTGGGAAGCCCCCAAGATTGGTAGGTGGCCTGTTTAATAAGCTGGGGGACTTACCTACAAGCCTTGTATTAAGCAGCTGCGAGGTGAGTAGATCTCCCAGCAGAACCTTAGAAGTGTACAGAGGGCTTTAACAGCATTCAGTCATGTATACCATCCAGATGGCTCTCTCAAGGCTCCATCTCTGAATGGCTCTGGCTTTGAATGGTGGGTGGAATATACATTCCAAAAAAGAGTGAGGTGGGAGGGTGGTGGGATTGGGGGTGGTGGGGGGTGGTGAGGAATCTCCCATTGTCCAGGGTCATCTCTCAGGTCAACCAGCAGTCACATTTTGATGACCTCCTCCAACACACAGCAGGTAGTCAGAAAAGTTTGCTGAGTGAATAAAGGAATAAATACTCTGAGATACTTCAATTTGGGCATCTTGAAAATTATATCACTCTATCTTGCTTTAAAATCCCTAAAAGCGTGAGAGGCAGGAATGTACCATCCCCTGCTCTGTCACTGGAGACTGTAGTATATACATATTCAATTCATAGGTTAGATCTTCCTATGACAAGCTGATTCTCTTGAAGAGTTTAATATTTGCTTTTAATTACATCCTGCCACGCAACTAGTACTTTGTTAAATGTAAGGGAAGAATCCCCTCTGCATATCAACAGAGGTAAGTTCAATTCAATAATTCTAATTAAGCAATTTTGTGCTCTAATAGTCAAACCATTACAGGAATCATCATTTCCATAAACTTATCAACTGGAAAACACTGTTACTTGAATACCTTCTAAGGGCTTCCTGTTTGAAACTGTTTAGTTGCTAAGTCGTGTCCGACTCTTTGCAACCCTCTGGACTATAGGCTGCCAAGCTCCTCTGTCCATGGGATTCTCCAGGCAAGAACACAGGAGTGGGTTACCATGTTCTCCAGGGATCTTCCTGACCCAGGGATTGAACCCACGTCTCCTGCCTTGGCAGGTGGATTCTTTACTGCTGAGCCACCAAGGAAGCCCTTCAGTGGTCTAACCTATGTGAAAGTTCATCACCTCATGACTGGCATGAGGTTCAACCCACTGTTCAGACCACTCCTTACAGTCCTGGCATTTGGGACTTGAACAGCTGTCTGACAGTTGCACAAAGGGGACATCTGACAGTCACATTTGATTCTCCACCAACCAGATTCCACATCCGGTGGTTCTCAGCCAGGCTGTGCCTCCAAAGTGCATGCAAACAGTTTTGCAAAATGCAAATCCCAGGTCCTGCTAAATCGGAATCTCAAGGTCTGAGCTGTCAAATGCAGACAAGTATTAATGGTTCATTTGTTCCATTGATGCTGATAAGAACCCAGTACTGAGAACTTCCAAACAACCAAAAACGGAAGCACCTCTTCTGCTCAACAGATGACCAGACAGGAGGAGGCTTCATAACGACACACCCCTAGCCCACGGTCATGGAGATGTGGACAATTAGGGAAGTTAATTGGCTCGAGAGGAGGAAACTCCCCAAACAACATGCAGCTGGTGAATCAACTCATCCAGGTGCGCTAGAAAAAAGAAGGGACGCTCTTGCCTTTCTGAATGAAAGCAGTCACCTCAGCAGGGGCATGATCAAGAAGACAACTGCATTTGGTGCACACTCCCAAAAGCTGGCTCTCATCCAAGCCCCGCAGCGTCTGCTTGGAAAAGTGGCAGATGAGTATGGCAATAAGGCCGTCTGGCCCTTGCTGACTTCCACCTGGAGAGCCTTACTATGTGCTGAGTCTCTGAATCTTCTCAACAGCCCTGTCGCAGAAGCATTGCTGTTCCCATTTTACAGAAGAGGAAACTGAGGCATAGAAAATTTCTATGACATCGCTAGTATGCAGCAAGGCTGGGCTCCAAACTCTGCCCTTCAGAGTTTGGGGGGTGTGAAGTCATTACTTCAATTCTCTGAGCCTTCCTTTCTTGACCTAAGATAGTGGAGATTTTACTGTTGTGAAAAGTGAGGTGAGAGATTAGGAAGAACACGCAGCCATCAGTAAATGGCAGCTAGGACTGCTGAGTAATGCTGCTGAAGAGCTCTCTGAAATCCATACAATGAGGCAACGTTACCCGAAGAGTGAGCACAAGGCACTGGCAAAGGAGCTTGAAAGCTAGATTTAACTCTGTAAGATGATGGCCTGGTTACTTACTGACAGCACACTTTGCTGTGCTCCTCTTTGTCCTTTTTCAGCTACTCTTGGACAGTGATTGAAAATGTATCCCTGAGTGGAGAAGGCCCTCAAATTAGAGAAATCAGTTATAAGGTTGGAAAGGCAGATACTACTGTGATGGGATGATGCACACATTAAAACACACACACACACACACACACACACACACACAGGGTCTCCCAGCAGAAACACAATTCCAAGCATCTGTCATACTACAGCCCAAACACCTTCCAGAATCCAAGATCAGGGAGTGCCCAGGAGAACGAAGGCACCTTTGCCCAGCATTGTTGCTGTTGGTTAGTCGCTAAGTCGTGTGCCACTCTTGTGGTCCTTTGGACTACAGCCCTTCAGGCTCGTCTGTCCAGGCAAGAATACTGGAATTTCCCAGGCAAGAATACTGGAGAGGGTTGCTGTTTCCTTCTCCAGGGGATCTTCCCGGCCCAGGGATCAAACCCGGGTCTCCTGCATTGGCAGGTGGGTTCTTTACCGCTGAACCAGCGGGGAAGCCAGGATGCCTTCTGCTTAAACGTCTGGGCAGCAGCCCTGGGCCTCCCTGCTTCCCTTCTCCTCCTGTTCTCTGTTTGCCCAGCTAGTCCTTCAAGCAGGCAAATAACCCATTTGGTTTACTTCACGTTACATGATTTTCCAATCTCCCCAACTTGAGTTTTGCAATTTAACCATTTCAAGCCTGCTTCTGTGTCTAAAACAGCAAGCAGCACCTGGAGGTGAGTTAGCACTGGAAGTGCAGAGTGTGTTTGTGAACCGTGAGGAACTGAACAAATGTTGGTCCCGCCATACCTGGGTGCCCTGTGTCTTGTGGGTCTCTGCATCGCCAACGAATGCACTGCAGCTAACGTCTAACAGGTTTAAATAAACATTCATTCAGTGAGTAAATAAGAAACAATAGGGTCTATTGAGGTAAATAAAGGCCCAGCATACAGCTCAAAGGTAATCCTTGAGAAGTGCTGAAAATTGTTTTATTGAGGACTTTGCTGTATGCTAATGCCTGTGCTAAGGACATCATTTATGGAGGCCCCTCGGTCATTATGGGGAAATAGAAACAAAGAGAGGTGAAGAGATTACCCCAGGCAGAGCTGAGACTAGAACCTGGACACTCCAGCTCTGGAGCCCACGCCTTAATCACTGTACCTTGCTGCTCTCGAGCTGAGCCCACAGAAATTTCGGATTTGGAAAAGAGCATCAACATTTACAGGATCAAACACATATTTTACTGATGGTGCATATGAGGCATAGATTAATTTCAAACTACATCTACAGCCTTCAGTGGTGAAAAGCGCTTAGGCTTTTATTGTCAGACCATAGAGAGTTGGAATTCCAGCGGTCACCTGAGAGATATGTGGCCTTGAGTTTATCACTGAGCCTCTCTGAGCAACAATGTTTCAGTGGATGTTCCCTTTGGGAGCCTAGAAAAGGGGTCCATCACTGTAAGACTGTTGTCAGGCTTAGAGATGCTGAACATAAACACCCAACAAGAGCATCACAAAGTGTGCGCTAAGTCAACGGCAAATTTGTTACCTGTAACGTTTTGTTTTGTACTTCTGCCTCCTGGTAGCTCAGTCAGTAAAGAATCTGCCTCCAGTGCAGGAGACCCGGGTTCGATCCCTGGGTCGGGATGATCCCCTGGAGAAGGAAATGGCAAACCACTCCAGTATCCTTGCCTGGAAAATCCCATGGACAGAGGAGCCTGGTGGGGTGCAGTCCACAGGGTCACAAAGAGTCGGGCACAGCTGAGCGACTAACACTTTTCTTTTTTCTGCCTCTATACACACTTTCCTGTTACTTCATGTGCCTGATACAATCCTACTCATCCCTTAAGACAGCAGGTCCAGCTCAGGCCCTCTGGGAATTCTTCCCTGGCCTCTCTCCAGCTATTTTTCCTTAGAGAGGTTCTCATTCCTTCCTTGAAGCCATGAAGGTATCTGGAAATAGCAGTAAGTTTGAGCGATCAGGGCCACGGCTCTGGGGCCAGGCCAGGAGACTGTAGAACAAATTCAACACTCATTGAGCTTCTGCCCCGTGCCATGCACGGCTCCAGGCACTATTAACTTCTGCGTGGTCTCTGTCCTGATGCAGTTAAATGCCAATATGGAGGAGAGAGACAAAACAACTCACCCATCAGGATTCGGGGTGATAAGGATGAAATCACAGTGCAGATCAGAAAAGTCTGAGGCAGAACTCTTGGACTACACTTTGGAAGACAAGCAAGAGTTTGCCATGAAAAGAAAGGCAGGAAAGGCAGAAGGTACAGATCCATCAAAGTGGCTCCCGCAAAGTGTGGGTATGGAAAACCAAGTTGCTTTATCCTAAATGATGTGGATGTCCCCGATGGAATATAAGCATCTCAGTCATGTCTGACTCTTTGCAGCCCCATGGACTGCAGCCTACCAGGCCCTCTGTCCATGGGATTCTCTGGACAAGAACACTGGAGGGGGTTGCCATTCCCTTCGCCAGGGGCTCTTCCTGACCCAGAGATGGAACTCTGGTCTTCTGCATTGCAGGCAGACCCTTTGCCACCTGAGTGAGCCACCAGGGAAACCCAGAAAGTCAGGTCCGTCAGAGTGGCTCCACAAAATATGAGTATGGAAAACCAAGCTGCTTTATCCTAAACGATGTAGATATACCCAAAGGAATATAAGCAGAAGAGTAACATGAAATTTACTTTCTAAATAACTGCCAAATCCCTCCTTCCATCATGGATCATTCTATGTCTTCCCACATATTCGTTAAGACAACGTTCCTCCCAACACCCACTTTGAGATTTCTGTTACTTTCAGCCACTCTTTCAGATGTTGATCAGGACTCAGCCTTGCCTTTCAGAGCAGAGATTAATGTAGTCCAACCCCATGTCTTCAATTACATGAAGAAATGTGATAAAGTGGTGATGAAAGCTGTGAACAATTTTTTTTTTCAAGAAAGAGAAATACCCAGACACTTGGCAGAACACATTTTATCATCCTGTGTTATAATCAGAGAAAGACAGCCTGTGTCCCCGCCCTCTAGGCCTTTTCCACCACTGACTCAGTGAATAGTTTGCAGTCAATCAGGGAGATGGTGCTTGAATTCTGGATGGCATGTCTCTGTCTGTCTTCCCCACGCAAACAAGAACGACTCTTTGCATGACAGGGCCATTTATTAAGAGCAAGATTTCAGTACTCCTCTCCGCGATAAAACAGCCAGAGTCAGCTTCGGACCTCCTCTGAGATCAAGATATCTGATGTCTTCAAAGCTCAGCACAAAGATTTGTATCAACAAAGCTATTGATCTAAGTAAGAGAAGAGGAATTCTCCCAAAAGTCCCTCCACTGGATATCATCATTTTTTAACACCTGCTTTCTTCTCTGACTCCTTGATTTGGTATTTGTCTTCCTAGTTTTCAGACATTGCTATTTCTCTAGCTAACACTGAATTCATCTGCTAGAAATTAATGGTCTTTTAATCACTATGTCTTTCTTTTTTTAAGTCTTTAAAAAAAAAATTTTTACAACATTGCTTCTGTGGTTTATGTTCCAGTTTTTTGGCTGTGACACATGTAGGATCTTGGCTCGCTGACCAGGGATCAAACCAGCACTCCCTGCATTGGAAGATGAAGTCTTAAGCCCTGGACCACCAGTGAAGTCCCTGATCTCAACGTCTTCTCCTCACCTATCTCTTTACTATTTATAAAACCCTGTGCTCTTGCATTACCTGGTCCCCAAATGGTCTCTCCATTATTCTATTTCTTGATTTTTTTAAACTGAATTTTACAATCCTAGTAACCTTGAAAATCTCTCCTCTCTTGAAACATTTTTTAGTTCCTGATCTTGAGCCCCTAGACTATGTCCCACCCACCTATTGGTCAGCCTAGAGTATCAGCCAACTTTCACTAGGTACTGCTGTGGTAACAAACAATCCTACTATCTCAGTGACTGATGTCAAAGTTAATCCATCAGTTGCATGTCTGCTGTAAGTTGGCTGTAGTTCTATTCCGTATGTGTGCCTCTTTCTCAGAGCTAGCCTGAAGGAGAAAACCTACTTGGAAGATGCCCATTTTTTGTGCATGGAGGAAAGGAGCAGTGCAGTGATATTTCTTAATGATTCTGTTCATCAGAAATGACTTCTACTCACATTTCATTGGATAAAGTAAATCACAAAGTTCAGCCTAAAATCAATGGTACACAGAAGTGTAATCTTACAGGAAAGGCAGAAAATAAGTGTAAACAATAATGCAGCCTACTATACTTGGAATGCCTTGCTGAATTCATGGCTGAGGAATCCATGATGTTTCCAGAGATAATGCTGCATTTTCTTCCTTGTATCCATTCTTAACTCAGGAGCCCACTTGGTGCTGTGTCTTGCTCTCTCCCTTCCACTGTAGAATCTGGGAGTGATGATCTAAAAATGGAATTAATGATCCCCACGCCTGCAAAGTTGATCATGGCCAAAAGTACATTACTTATTTTATGATGAGTTATTGGGTTGGAAGTGCCAGATAAGGTTTCTTAAATTTTATAAATCAAAGGGATTTTTTAATAGTCTGACAGATTTTATTTTGGGGTTTCAAAATCACTGTGGAGGGTGATGACAAACCTAGACAGTGTATTGAAAAGCAGAGATTTCACATTTCTGACAAAGGTCCACATAGTCAAAGATATGACTTTTCCAGTAGTAATGTGCAGATGTAAGAGTTGTACCATAAAGAAGGCTGAGCACCGAAGAATTGGTGATTTCCAACCATAGTGTTGGAGAAGACTCTTGAGTCCTTTGGACTGCAAGGAGATCCAACCAGTCAATCCTAAAGGCAATCAGCCCTGAATATTCTTTGGAAGGACCGGTGCTGAAGCTGAAGCTCCAATACTTTGGCCACCTAATGTGAAGAATTGACTCATTGGAAAAGACCCTGATTCAGGGAAAGATTGAGGGCAAGAGGAGAAGAGGGCAACTGAGGATGAGATGGTTGAATCACATCACTGACTCAATGGACATGAGTTTGAGCAAGCTCCAGAAGATAGTGAAGGACAGGGAAGCTTGGCATGTTGCAGTCCATGGGGTCACGAAGAGTTGGACGCGACTTAGCAACTGAACAACAATTTTGTAAACTTCAAAAAGAGAAAATCCTAAGGCTCAGAGAGATATATTTATTTGCCAGTGCTCATAAGTCTAGAGAATGATAAAGCAAAGAATATAACTCAGGTTTTTTTTTAAATCAAGGCTCTTTCTACCACCCAAAGAGGTGTAGCCTGCTACAGACAAATTTCAGCAAGGGCTTTGCCTTAATCTTTCATAATATACTGCGAGGAAGATTGGAAAGTGTGGTCCAGAAGTCAGTACATTGATTTGACCTTGTACTTTTTTGAAAGAATGTACCCAAAGAGTACTTATTAATGCATCCATATCCATCTTAAAGGATATCTCTAGGAGTATACTATAGAGATACTCTCTAGGTCTTATCCTAGCCAATATTTTTATTAATTACTGTGTCAAGAACATGGAGATCATGCTGTGATAGTCATTGGCACTGTTCATTAACTATCTCTGAGCACATGATTGAATTGCAATTTCTGACCTCTGTGTGACTGATGAGGTCATGAAACTAATTCCAGCTAATGAGAAAAAGTAATGAGTATTACTTCCAGGCTGGGGCATCTCATTTCTGGTGTGAGAGTTTCAGAGCTTTTCCTTCACCTTGTTGATCAGCAATGTTTGAGATGCCGGTGTCTCTCTGCTTGGCTCCTGGAGTGAGATGACATGGAAGAGGGTCTCCGCCAATTCATCATGGACTGTAACATAATCAGAGAATGAGCTCTGGGCTTTTATTAGCCACTGGGGATTTAGGACTCATTTATCCTTCAATATAGCTAAACATACTCTGACTGACTTTCATATTAAGAAAATCTGTTAATATAAATTAAAGATGGGAGAGATAGCCAATATAACAATTGGCTGATTCAGGGTGGAAAATTCAGCATTGTGATAGGTTGGGATTAAGGGCTCAATACATCTGACAAGGTAGACCTGAAGAGCTCAAATGTAACTCCCGGAACTTTAAGTTTCAGAAATCAAGGTTCATAAAAGGAAAGGTTTGTAACCTATAAGCTCATTAGGAATCAATATTACACTTGGCTTCCAAAAAAACCCAAACTCATTGCTAGTCTGTATGCATAAAAAATATAGTGTCTAGAGATCAAGGAAATTAATAGTCCTGCATGCCATAGAGAACACACCAAAAGCACCAGGTTCGGTGAACAAAAATGTAGTTAATGAAGAATGACTAAATGCTGAAGGGACTTGAAATTATGTCAGAAAGGAGTTGTTAAAGGATCTGAGATGTATAACCCAGAGGAGTCTTGGGAGACATGTGATCTCTTTCTTTGACTGTCTGGAGAGCAGTGATGAGTGAGGAAGTCCTGTTTTGCGTTAAAGCCCATAGCAGGGAGTAACAGGGGAAAGCTGCAAGGAAGAGGAGGCAGGTTCAGGGAGGTCTCTCCTCGTCTTCGCAGAAAGTCTGTCAACAACTCCCTTGGACCTGTAGATAAGCTCGACTTTATTGTTGAGACAAGCATCCAACTGAATTTGTCTGTATGAAAACGTCTGAAAATTGTGAGATTCTTCAGGGAAAAGAGAGTACGTTATTCATCTATATTCCAGTGTTCAGGACCCACTCTGTATTTATAGGATGGAGTTGCCTCAGAAGAAATGTTCTAACAAGCAGAATCCCACAGCCGTGGGAAGGGAACAAAGGCCCGTCCTCAAGGAAATCCATCCAGCGACGTGAGGGCTACAGGAGAAGACCCTTCAGCATTTGCTTCCACTCCACTCCCACCCTTCTGCAATTCAATTCAGTTTGCCTTGGGATCCACTCATGCTCAAAGCACACTAGCAACTCAAGTGCTCTTAGGATGTGGATCATTTGTATTGCTTTCTTCAGAAAAGAAAGAAATGGAAAAGCATGATATTCAAAATGGTAGACCATATTAGATGTCTGGTTTCTTTGACTATACTCCAGTATCTAAATTTCAATAGATGAATTTGTAAATAAATTACTGCTATACTTTCAGAAACATGTTTGATTTTCAAAGCAGTGTGTGTGTGTGTTTAACTTAAATATAAGGTCTTACAGCATTATGTAACATGTCTGGTATAGAGACCAGAGACCAGAAATATAGTCTGAAATCTCACAGGGTCACTCTACATAAGAAAATGAAAGTGTATTCACTTAGTCAAGAAATATGTATTAAGTATCTACTGGGTACCTCACACTGTACCAGGTTCTGAGCATATAAAGATTAGATAGGTCAAGTCCCACATACAAGGAATTTAGAGTTTAGGAAGGATATAGGCAATATATGAGAAAAATGTGCCCAAAAATCTGTGCAGAAAGAGGTCAATTGTAAAGCATTTAATTGCAATAAAAATATAAGAGAAAAAGTGTAAATATTCAGCAACTGTGGACTGTTGTAATAAATTTACATCCATTCAAAATAATACCACATTTTTATAGTTCATTTATTAGGTGAATAGATATAAAGTAAAAGAAATTTTTTAAGTAGAATAACTTTATTTCTTAAAACAGAGAAGTTCAGAGCAGAATCAAAAAGCAAGCACATTACAGTAGAAAAACTATTAAAAATTCCAACATATGGAGGCTGAACAACATGCTGCTGAATAACCAACAGATCACAGAAGAAATCAAAAAAGAAATCAAAATATGCATAGAAATGAATGAAAATGAAAACACAACAACCCAAAACCTGTAGGACACTGTAAAAGCAGTGCTAAGGGGAAGGTTCATAGCAATACAGGCACACCTCAAGAAACAAGAAAAAAGTCAAATAAATAACCTAACTCTACACCTACAGCAACTAGAAAAGGAAGAAATGAAGAACCCCAGGGTTAGTAGAAGGAAAGAAATCTTAAAAATTAGGGCAGAAATAAATGCAAAAGAAACAAAAGAGACCATAGCAAAAATCAACAAAGCCAAAAGCTGGTTCTTTGAAAGGATAAATAAAATTGACAAACCATTAGCCAGACTCATCAAGAAACAAAGGGAGAAAAATCAAATCAATAAAATTAGAAATGAAAATGGAGAGATCACAACAGACAACACAGAAATACAAAGGATCATAAGAGGCTGCTGCTGCTGCTGCTAAGTCGCTTCAGTCATTTCTGACTCTGTGAAACCCCATAGATGGCAGCCCACCAGGCTCCACTGTCCCTGGGATTCTCCAGGCAAGAACACTGGAGTGGGTTGCCATTTCCTTCTCCAATGCATGAAAGTGAAAAGTGAAAGTGAAGTTGCTCAGTCATGTCCAACTCTTTAAGACCCCATGGACTGCAGCCTACCAGGCTCCTCTGTCCATGGGATTTGCCAGGCAAGAGTACTGGAGTGGGTTCATAAGAGACTACTATCAGCAAATATATGCCAATAAAATGGACAACGTGGAAGAAATGGACAAATACCTAGAAAAGTACAACCTTCCAAAACCGAACCAGGAAGAAATAGAAAATCTTAACAGACCCATCACAAGCACGGAAATTGAAACTGTAATCAGAAATCTTCCAGCAAACAAAAGCCCAGGTCCAGAAGGCTTCACAGCTGAATTCTACCAAAAATTTAGAGAAGAGCTAACACCTATCCTACTCAAACTCTTTCAGAAAATTGCAGAGGAAGGTAAACTTCCAAACTCATTCTATGAGGCCACCATCACCCTAATACCAAAACCTGACAAAGATGCCACAAAAAAAGAAAACTATAGGCCAATATCACTGATGAACATAGATGCGAAAATCCTTAACAAAATTCTAGCAATCAGAATCCAACAACACATTAAAAAGATCATATACCATGACCAAGTGGGCTTTATCCCAGGGATGCAAGGATTCTTCAATATCCACAAATCAATCATTGTAATACACCACATTAACAAATTGAAAAATAAAAGCCATATGATTATCTCAATAGATGCAGAGAAAGCCTTTGACAAAATTCAACATCCATTTACGATAATAACTCTCCAGAAAGCAGGAATAGAAGGAACATACCTCAACATAATAAAAGCTATATATGACAACCCCACGGCAAACATTATCCTCGATGGTGAAAAATTGAAAGCATTTCCCCTGAAGTCAGGAACAAGACAAGGGTGCCCATTCTCACCACTACTATTCAACATAGTTTTGGAAGTTTTGGCCACAGGAATCAGGGCAGAAAAAAATAAAAGGAATCCAAATTGGAAAAGAAGAAGTAAAACTCTCACTGTTTGCAGATGACATGATCCTCTACATAGAAAACCCTAAAGACTCCACCAGAAAATTGCTAGAGCTGATCAATGAATATAGTAAAGTTGCAGGATATAAAATCAACACACAGAAATCCCTTGCATTCCTATACACTAATAATGAGAAAATAGAAAGAGAAATTAAGGAAACAATTCCATTCACCTTTGCAATGAAAAGAATAAAATACCCAGGAATATATTTACCTAAAGAAACTACAGACCTATATATAGAAAACTATAAAACACTGGTGAAAGAAATCAAAGAGGACACTAATAGATGGAGAAATAGCATGTTCATGGATTGGAAGAATCAATATAATGAAAATGAGTATACTACCCAAAGCAATCTATAGATTCAATGCAATCCCTATCAAGCTACCAACAGTATTTTTCACAGAGCTAGAACAAATAATTTCACAATTTGTATGGAAATACATAAAACCTCAAATAGCCAAAGCAATCTTGAGAAAGAAGAATGGAACTGGAGGAATCAACCTGCCTGACTTCAGGCTCTACTACAAAGCCACAGTCATCAAGACAGTCTGGTACTGGCACAAGACAGAAATATAGATCAGTGGAACAAAATAGAAAGTCCAGAGATAAATCCACACACCTATGAACACCTTATCTTTGACAAAGGAGTCAAGAATATACAATGGATTAAAGACAATCTCTTTAACAAGTGGTGGTGGGAAAACTGGCCAACCACTTGTAAAAGAATGAAACTAGACCACTTTCTAACACCATACACAAAAATAAACTCAAAATGGATTAAAGATCTAAACGTAAGACCAGAAACTATAAAACTCCCAGAGGAGAACATAGGCAAAACACTCTCCGACATAAATCACAGCAGGATCCTCTATGACCCACCTCCCAGAATATTGGAAATAAAAGCAAAAATAAACAAATGGGACCTAATTAAACTTAAAAGCTTCTGCACAACAAAGGAAACTATAAGCAAGGTGAAAAGACAGCCTTCAGAATGGGAGAAAATAATAGCAAATCAAGCAACTGACAAATAACTAATCTCAAAAATATACAAGCAACTTCTGCAGCTCAATTCCAGAAAAATAAATGACCCAATCAAAAAATGGGCCAAAGAACTAAATAGACATTTCTTTAAAGAAGACATGCAGATGGCTAACAAACACATGAAAAGATGCTCAACATCACTCATTATCAGAGAAATGTAAATCAAAACCACAATTTCACGCCAATCAGAATGGCTGTGATCCAAAAGTCAACAAGCAATAAATGCTGGAGAGAGTTTGGAGAAAAGGAAACCCTCTTACACTGTTGGTGGGAATGCAAACTAGTACAGCCACTATGGAGAACAGTGTGGAGATTCCTTAAAAAACTGGAAACAGAACCGCCTTATGACCCAGCAATCCCACTGCTGGGCATACACACCGAGGCAACCAGAATTGAAAGAGACACGTGTACCCCAGTGTTCATCACAGCACTGTTTATAATAGCCAGGACATGGAAGCAACCTAGATGTCCATCAGCAGATGAATGGATAAGAAAGCAGTGGTACATATATACAATGGAGTATTACTCAGCCATTAAAAAGAATACATTTGAATCAGTTCTAATGAGGTGGAAGAAACTACAGCCAATTATACAGAGTGAAGTACACCAGAAAGAAAAACTCCAATACAGTATACTAACGCATATATATGGAATTTAGAAAGATGGTAATGATAACCCTGTATGTGAGACAGCAAAAGAGACACAGATGTATAGAACAGTCTTTTGGACTCTGTAGGAGAGGGAGAAGGTGGGATGATTTGGGAGAATGGCATTGAAACATGTATAATATCATATATGAAATGAATCGCCAGGCCAAGTTCAATGCATGATACTGGTTGCTTGGGGCTGGTGCACTGGGATGACGCAGAGGGATGGTATGGGGAGGGAGGAGGGAGGGGGGTTCGGGATGGGGAACACGTGTACACCCATGGCAGATTCATGTTGATGTATGGCAAAACCAATACAATATTATAAAGTAATTAACCTCCAATTAAAATAAATAAATTTATATTTTAAAAAAAAGCAAGCACAGAGCTCCCCTACACGCCCCTCCTCCACATGTGCGTGGGCTCTCCCACTGTCAACACCTGGAACCAGAGTGTCACGTTTGCTACAATGCATGAACCTACGCTGACATCATATTATCACCCAGAGTCCATAGTTTACAGTAGGATTCACTCTTCATGGTGTATATCTGCGATTGAGTGTTAGTTGTTCAGTCATATCTGACTCTTTGAGACCCCACGGACTGCAGACCACCAGGCTTCTCTGTCCATAGAGTTCTCCAGGCAAGAATACTGGGGTGGGTTGCCATTCCCTTCTCCAGGGGGTCTTCCCTACCCAGGGATCAAACCCAGGTCTCCTGCACTGCAGGCAGATTCTCCACCGTCTGAGCCACCAGGGAAGCCACACGCTAGGGGATCTTGACAAGTGTATGGTGACATATACCCATCATTATAGTTTCATACAGAATAGCGAAGCAAACCAAGCTTGGATTCAGTAACAACTTTATTTCCAAACTCCTATTTGGTGTTCAGTCACTTACTATAACGGACCTTACCAAGTCATCTGTAATGAGCCACCAGATTAAAACAAATAGCAGGAACAAAGTAGGCAATAGTGTGCAGACCAGCGCAGAGCTGGCCCATCTAAAAGGTGGGTGAAAGAAAATGTCCAGTTCACAGTGGAATTAAGTAGCAGCAGACTCCTAGAATCAGAAAAATATGTTTGGATCAGCTGAATTTTAGCACCTCAAATCGAGCCAGCTGGAACTCTATTTCAAATTCAAGATTTGCCTTTTAATGGGAAATCTGCAGAGAGAGAGATCAGAGGAAATAGGTTTATTTTAGCATCATGATTTCAGATTGTAGTGAAGTGACACATAGCAGAAAATAACTCAGGCATGGCAGAATAAAATCACTCTAAGAAAAAGTCCATCTGGGTTTCTGGTGTAAAATGATGGGTTGAAGCCATGTGTTGATCCTTGTTCTCTCCCTCTGCACCCTTCTAAAATGATATTATTGGAACTCAAAAAGCATAGACTGCAAGGGCAATGATTGAGAGAGAGACAGGTGTCAACAAATTTTTGGAAATGAAAAGTAAAAGAAGGCGTTGGTGGACTTTGAGAAAGTTGAATGCCAGGTTCCACAGGAAAGAACCCAGTGAGACAGGGCCCATTCGTGCAGCAAGGCTCCAGAGAGGCTTGTGCAAGGAGGTGCCAGCTCCCACCACAGGGGAGTGTGAAGCAAGGGGGTTTGGAAAAGTCTCTTTAACAAACAGATTCCCATTGTTTGAAGCCAGAAAATTCTCTCTCTCTCACACACTGGCAGGAAACCAGAGGATTATTATGTGAGAAACTGACATGAAGCAGTTCCTAATTTGGGGTTAGCAGGAAGAAGGCTATAGTGAAAACAAAGGAATGAATTGGGATTTTACACACTGAAATATGGGATTTCCCATTCTGCTAGTACAACCTGGCTCCTGGATTGATAGTATTCAGGTGTGTTTTTTCCAGGGAAGATCCAGGTTTCCAGGAAAAATCAAATGATCCACTGGAAAGGTCTATAAACAGGCGTTTGGGAATCTCCTAATAGAAAGTCCTGGTGAAATTGGTCTGACCAAATCAGTCCGTGGTGAAATTGACAGTGAAATTGACACAGAGCTGTCAAACTCCTCCCAGAGATAGGATCTCAAACCACCTGTAAATGATGTCTCTCGTAACAGTGAATAACCTAAGAATCCCCAGACATTCATCTAAAGTCTTTATATGAAAGACAGAGACCACAATAAACATATTTTAAAGTAACTCACCTCAGTGAAAACAGAGAAAAATGCAGAGGAAAAAGTTAGAAAACTACAACTAATATCTTTACAGAGCCAGGAAAAGAAGACTAGGATGCTATTTTGTAAGATAATGTTTGTAACAGAAACTTTATAGAAAAAAGAATCTTGCAAATTAAAAGCATAATAAGAGAAATACAAATTCAATAAAATGATTGAAAGAGAAAATAAAGGAAAGCATTGGGAAAATAGGCCAAGTGATGGGATATACGGGGGGGAGAGTATTACGTAAAATCAAATGGTGACCAAGTTTGATGATCCTCTGATCAGACAAACCCACTTAAGCCACATAAGGAAAACTTAATCTAGTTTATTTCATTTATATAAGTGAAACTTAAGTTAATTCTTGTAAATACTTCTAATAATCATAATCAAAACTTGTCATCTGCCTAAAATGATGTAAGATAATCATTTTAAACCAATCCCCTGCTGTCTACACTGCAATAACCAATCATCATGAAGATCAAGAGCATCTTCATTCTGGCTTTAGAAGCCATCCTGCAATGTCATGCCACTGAGACCCCTACCAGTTCCAAGCTTGAAATCTCCCAGTTCACAGTTTGTTTTTCGACCAACAAAATTTTCATATCAAGTGAGGCTTTCTAAATTTTCTTCTGGCAAAAGATGAAGCAATTAGAGGATCAGTGTAGGAGGTCCAACATGTAGAATTTCAGGAAAAGAAGACAGGGCTAGAAGGACATTATGTAAGAAGTAATATTGAAAATTTTTCCAGAACAGAAGGATCTGAGTTTCTGAATTGAGTGTTCCCACTCATTGCTTGGAAAAGTTGATGGGAAATGAGCATAAATTTCAGAACTTAGGAGACAAGACTGTAAAACCTACACAGAAAAAAAGAAAAACAGAAGTGATGTACTAAATGCTAGGAATAGGTATTTTATTACTTACAACAACACTGAAAGCCAAAACTCAATCCAACAAGGTCTTCCGGATCCTGAGGTTTCTAAGCTAGTGCCCTAACCAGACATACCACCATTAAAATGTGAGTTTGGGGGAAAAGATTCATTTTCCTACATGCACGTGTGCATGATCAGTCGTGTCGGACTCTCTGTGACCCCATGAACTGTCGCCCGCCAGGCTCCTCTGTCCGTGGAATTCTCCAGGCAACGATATTGGAGTGGGTTGCCATTTTCCACCCCCAGGGGATATTCCCAGACCAGGGATTGAACCCCCATCTCCTGCATTGGCAGGCAGGTTCCTTACCACTGAGCTACCTAGGAGGCCCTTCCTACGTACAACTTTTCAAAAAAATAATCTTTCCTTAATTCCTTTTCTGGAAACTTCTAGTTGATGATCTCCATCAAAGTGAGGAAATAAATTAAGAACATAAAAAACCAAATGTCCAGGACATAAGATCCATATAATTTACAAATCAACAAGCTAAATGTTAAGAGACTTATCCAGACTCAAGACAGGATCAAAACTAAATCTTAAAAATTTAAGAAGTTCTCTCACATTTCTTTCCCACCCCATCACATTTTCAAAGGATCTTTTCTTTTCTTTTTTTTTTTTTTTTTTTAAGGAAAATGAATGTGTTCTTTTCCTTGTTTAGATGGAGGAGAAAACTATTGGGGTTGGAAATAAATCTCATGTAAGGAATATTTATCCATGAGTTAGTCAGTGATGAATTTGGTGTACCAGGGAATCACTCCAGTCTGGCCAGGGGAAGATAAATATTTTCATTTGACAGGGAAAAAAAAGAAGGATGATGATGGTGACAGATAAAGGCCCAAGAGCCTCCAGAAGATCTTGTCATTGCCTTCTGAGACATAATATCTACAAAGATTAATGGAAATGTTTTGCACAGTGATACTTAATCTCTGAGTTTGGGAAGTTAAATTTAAATATTCAAGCAAAATTTCTCATCAAAGATGGGATCCTGGGTCACAGATCCTGGTTCACAGAGAATGTGCAGATGGGAGAAATTCGGATAGCACGGCAAGGTATTCAGACAACCACGCCTCATCTTACCTAATCACTGATTCTGGAAAGACTTTCTCTCAGGGAGGATGGGCCAGGTTAACACCCTGAATAATATTCTCACCTTACAGGACAATGCAACAACCATGGATTGGATGGCTCCAAACTGGGGCTTTGCGTTTCGAGGGAACAATATTCTCTTCTACTGGAAGAGGGATATTGTCAGGTATCGTTACAAATTTTCTCAATCATTTTCATACAAAAGAAGCATAACTCTGCTTGGGAACCATGTGTCTGTCTGAAAGCCGGGGAGACTCAAAGCTCCCACCAAGTTAGCAAGCAGACAGCCCTCTTCCTGCCTCCTGCAAAGTGCCAGCAAGCCTACATGAGAGATGCTGTGCGCCCCCTGCTTTTACAGGGGAAGCACACTGTTCACAAAGCCGTGCGGGCTGGCCCAAGACCATCCTCAGCGCCCGTCTCGTCCTCACTCAGCATCAGCGGGACAGTGACTGCATC
>NW_011494817.1:310762-342712 GCF_000754665.1 Bison bison bison | reverse complement strand
GCCGCTTCTCTTCTCTGCATTCTCCAGACCATAGCCCAGGCTTTCCCGTCAGCCTTTTTCAGTGGAGAGAGGGGTACCTACCTCCCGAATAGTTTTCCTCCTTTTAGGTTTTCCTCTTTCTGTTTCTGTTCGCTTGTGCCTGAGTCATTCTGCTTTTTGTTTGTTTGTTGTTTGGTTTGGGGATTTTTTAATAATTTTTTTTTCTTTTACTGAAATATAGTTGCTGTACTGAATAATTTTTCTAAAGCAGACACAACCAAGTTGCTTTTCTGCCTGAAATCCATCTAGATCCTGAAGCCAAATTAGCCTCTGTACCCCAACACTGAATTAAGTCTTGGAGACAGAGTTTTGGATGAAGTAGAAAAGATTAGATTTATTGCTTTGCCAGGCAAAGGAGGCCACAGCTGTCTAAAGCCCTCAGAATTGTGTGTCCTGACCTGGAGCGGGTAGTGAGGAGTCTCATAGTAATGCCTCAGGAAGGGCGTGGCCAGCTTGTGGACTTTCTTCTGATTGGTTGGTGGTGAGGTAAGTGGGAGTCAGCATCACCAACCTTCTGGTTCCAACCAGTCTGGGGTCTACGTGCTTATGGACAGCATACTTTTAACTTCTCCCACCTGGTGAGGGTTTCAATACCTGCAAAACAGCTCCAAGATATTGTTAGGTATATCCCTTGAGGGGGAACCAGGAAGGTTCCCCAAAAATGCCTTATTGTTTCTTGACTGTTCCTCCCTTGTCTCCACATGCATGCTCAATCGCCCAATTGTGTTCAACTGTGACGCCATGGACTGTAGCCTGCCAGACTCCTCTGTCCATGGGATGTTCAAGACACGAATACTGGAGTGGGTTGCCATTTCCTTCTCCAGGGGATCATCCTGACCCAGGGATTGAACCCACATCTCCTGCAATGGCAGGTGCTTTCTTTCCCACTGAGCCACCTGGGAAGCCCTGTCTCCACGTGGCTTCCGTAGTTACTGCACGTGGGATCAGTAGCTGCAGCTCACTGACTTAGTTGCTACACAGCATATGGGATCTTCCAGAACCAGGGATTCAACGGGTATCCCTTGCATTACAAGGCAAATTCTTAACCAAATGGATCACCAGGGAAGCCCCTCAAGTAATCCTGATAAGCTTCTCTGGTTCGTTTAGTCTGCCTCTTGTGGTCTTCTCTGATATGGAGAATGCTGATCTCTTCCAGTTGTTGGGTTTTAATTCTATGTGTGCTTAGCCACTCAGTTGTGACCAACTCTCTGCAACCCCCTGGACTGTAGCCCGCCAGGCTCCTCTGTCCATGGGATTCTCCAGGCAAGAATACTGGAGTGGGTAGGCATCCCCTTCTCCAGGGGATCTTCCCGACCCAGGGATGGAACCTGAACCCGGGTCTCCTGCTTTGTACGTGGATTCTTGACCCTCTGAGCCACCAGGAAAGCCCTACTGTTATTTGTGTCCCTTGAGGTGGAACCAGGGTCCTGCCCCAAGGCTGTACTACTGTTTCGTGAATGTTCCTCCCTTGACTCTGCATCCCTTCCCAGATTAGCTCTTTGGAAGGTCACTGAGGCTGAACAGAAAGGCTCCCCAAGCCCAGGAACCCTTCCAGGCCCTGCTTGTTTTCAGTTTCTCAAGGTCCAACTCAGGAGTCCCTCTCTGTGAGCCTTCCTGGAGCTTCCCTGTCACCGCTACTGATTTTCACATTGAATTCTGTCTTGAAATGTCACTGTTTGTATGTATTTTGTTTGTGTACATGTGGGCTTATTTTCCCTCACGAGATCCTTGAGGGTAGTGAATAAGTTTTCATCTCTATCTTTCCAGCATTTAGCCTGGTGTCCATTACACAGAGGCAATACATGTTTGTTAAATTAGCCTGGTGGAACTGCTTGGCACTGAGTTGTAAAAACATTAACGGGTTTAAACTGAAAACAGATTTGCCCCACCAGGAGTGACGCTGTCATGTTTTAATCTATTGTTTAAACAAACTCAACCTTTCAAGGTCAATTCAAGCACATAGGAAGAAATTAAAAATCATAATCCTGCTATGTGGGAGTAACCATAAATTTCACTTTGGCATTTGTTCTTCCAATATTGTATATGTATCTTTCTGAACAAATATTTATAAATTACAAAATTTCTAAATTAATATATATGTAATTTTAATTCAAAATATGACACACATACAGAAAAGTGAAAAAATACAAATGTAAAATGAAAGGACTGGAAGATGAACCACCCAACTCAATAAATTAAACACTGATGACTCAGACAGTACAGAATCCGCCTGCAATGTGGGAGACCCAGGTTCGATCCCTGAGTCTGGAAGATCCGCTGGAGAAGGGAATGGATATCCACTCCAGTATTCTTGCCTAGAGAATTCCATGGACAGAGGAGCCTGTCAGGCTACAGTCAACCAGGTCACAGAGTCAGACACGGCTGAACAGCTAATACTTTCACTTTCATACTTTTTGATGTGCATGCCTTCAGAAATGAATCAAACCCCAACATTTGCAAAATAATATCATGATTTGCATAACAATTTTTGCCAGATCATGGCACACAACACAAAGCATCAAGGCGCAAATTATTTTAACACCAGCTTCTAGATACTGTTTTATCCCCAGCTCCTGGAACTATATTTTCCAAGGTAAAAACCATAGTAATAGAAGTTCCTCATGGACTCAAGTGTTACAAAGTTAATAACACTAACCCTTGCAACAACTCACCTAGTTTGAAAATTCTGATCAATATTTGCCCAGTTTGTTATCTTCTCTCCTAAAACGACCATAGGACTAACTCTGGTCCCTAAAACCCTGTATCAATCTTCTAATTCCCATCTATGGAGACACTAATGAGCCTCTTCTCATACCTACACCTTCCCCCCATCCCTAACAGTAACCTGATTTTCATGGTTATTGCTTCCTTTCTTTTCTCCTCTCTATATTCACACCACCTAAGTACATAACCTTAAACACAACAGTGTCTAGATCAGTCAAGAACATTGAACTTTATATAAATGGATTTATACAGCATGCACTTGTTTTGCAGAGAACTATGTTTCTAATGCCCCCAGCCATGTTGCTCTGTGTAGTTACAGTCTGTTCTTTATCATTGCTGTCTAGTACTCCACTTTACTCTCACTGGACACTCGGGTCTCTTCCAGTTTCCTCCTACATACTATTTGTTTAAACATTATTACACACATCTCTAGTGCATGGGCCCACATCTCACTGCTGGATATATACCTAGGATAGAATTGCTGAGAACTTGGAATAGAAAAACAAGGTAACTTCCACCAATAAAGATACAGTCTTATAAAGGAGACAAATATACCCTGAATACTAAATTTTACCAACTAACATATCATGGAAGTCCAAAGATGAGCAGCAAATGTTGGCCAGAATGTAGACAAGAATTCTCATCCTTTACTGGTGGGAGTATAAATCGGCACTCCACATTGGAAATATTTTGGCGTTATCTAATGATGTTAAAGATATGTGTGCCCCCATGACCCAGTAATCTAGTCTGCCTGGAATACTGCTGGAATACATTTCCCAGCCCCCTTTGAAACTGGAGAAAGAGGGCACATAATTGAGTTCTGGTTTTAGGAGTATGAGTAGGTAGTAATATGTGCCATTTCCAGTACTGGGCATAAAAACCTGACATATGAGGTTCTCTATGCTCCTTTTCCCACACTTCTGACTATGAAAACCAACCGTGGTTGAAAAGTACATAAAAGCTTAGAAAAAGACAGTGGGATTAAGCCACGAAGCTATGTCCACAGCATTCATGAACATGTAACTAAGTGGCTCAACCCATTTGCAAATTACTTTTGATCACTAGGCTGATTATCTGTCTGACATCACTGTGTTTACTATATGCATAGCTTCAAAAAGATTGCAACTCATTCAACAAATCTCAAGTGAAAAACGGTGTATCAGGCACTGGGTTTGGTGATAAGGAAACCAAGTTGAATATGACATAGGATTACCATCAAGATGCTCAGATATTAGTGGAATGGAGGACAGAGAAATAATTGACTAAATTTAATAGAGTGGGGTGCATGCCCTTGGAGAAGTAGGAGGAGCTGGGAGGAAACCCAGACTCCTGCCGTCTTGGGGCTCGGCCATCTGCATGAGGAAGACAGGGGCGGCAAGAAGGGCACACGATCCGACAAGAAGTTTTAGGGAGAGTGATGGGAGAGGAGGAATGAGTAGGGTAGAAGGAAAGACTCTCTAAACTAAATCAAGAGGAAAGGTTAAGAACTGGCCTGGAAAAAAAAGGGGAGGGTGTGGAGGGGGAGGTGGAAAGAGATGAGCAGGGCATTCTGACAAAGAGAACAGAACATAGAGACCCAGACCACGAGAGAGGATGGTGCAGGATGGAATCTGCGAGTACACTAGGAGCTCTGTTACAGACCTTCGCTTAAACGGCTAGTGGGTTTGGCTGGGGCTCTCCATTTCCTGTAACATAAAATGACTAATGCCCATGCCACCCGAATGCCCATAGCCAGCGGGCTGCTCTCAGTTTATCTGCTCATTCTGCATCCTTCAGTTGAGTTGTGTAATAATACCAAGAATCAGTTTGTCCATATCTCCATCTGTTCATCCTGGTTGTACTTATCACTGTAATTAAATCATTTCATTAAATCCTGCTTGAAAGTACAAACTTCCTGCCGGAAAAGGAAGAGAGTTGTTTCTATGGAAACTAAGTTAAAGACTTCGGGAAAATCTGAAAAAGGTGGGGGAGAAACATCCATAAAAGATACAGGAAGAAGTCATTTAAAAATACAGAAGGATGATAAGCTTCAATTGATTTTTCAAGTGTCCTTAGGATCTTTGTCTACTTTAAAGGAATCGGTGCAGGAAATTGTAGGCAATGCAGTACAGCTCTGGCTTCTGCAAGAAAGATATTAATGACATGAAACTCCAAACTTGTAGGGCAGAGGTCATCATCTGCGCTTTACAGATAAGAAAAGCGAAGCTCACGCTAGATGATCTTGACAGATCTTGTTTTAGGTAAATGAGCAGAGCGTTTAAGGTGCATTGCGCCTCCTTAATGCCCTCCTTAAAGAACTTTTAAAACTGTCTACTTATTGCAATGCTTGGCACAGAATGTGATTCATAAATAATCATTATTATTATAAAAATAGCTAATGTTTCTTGAGCGCTTATCAGGTACCAAAGTGAGTGCTAAAATCTGCACTATTTTACTTAATGTTATAATAATCCGATGAGGACAGTGTTATCGTAACTTCCAGTTTATAGATTAGAAAGCTCAGGCTTGGAGAGGTTCATAACCCAAGGTGATCTGTCTGCAAACCCAGGCTCCCCAGCCTCAGGTAATACCACTCCCTTCCTGACTCCTCCTGACGTCTGCCTGTGAATGCCTCTTCCAAGTTATATTGTGATTATTCTCTGCTCTTTCTTGCGTCTCCAAAACTCACTCTGTACTGGAGTGTCCTGGTGGGTTATAATTAGGCCCTGCAGCGTGCCAACTGGGACAGAGGTGGTTCTCATCCTTCCCCCTCACCTCCAGTGTCAAAGCATTAGCCATTTGCCATGCAGCCAGGGAGCCTGAGATTTGCTCTTGCTTGAGGGAGTCAGCCTGTAGGAGTCTGCCTCAAAAAGACCCTGCTCAGAGAAGATTCAGGCCACATGCTTGGCCTCGACACCCCTGGCACCTCAGCATCTAGCTGCCGGCGTCTGGGAGCTTCGTTTATCGATTGCTCAAAGCAGACAGCAAAGCCGTGCCTTAAGACTCCTGCTCACCGAGGGAGGGCACGCTCTCCCGTCTAGACAGGACAGCCAGTGTCAGCCAGGCTGTCTCCTCGCGGAGGCGCTGCACCAGCCCTATAGGCATATCAGGGAGACGGAGAGCCCTGGAGACGCGACCTCTGTCCTGTTCACCTGGGGACCCAGACCTGTCACCAGCAGGACCGAGCTCAAGGCCAGAGGTAGGAACCTGGAAAGAAAGTCAGACTATGGGATCTGGAAGGGAACTTGATCATGATCAAGTCCAAGCCTGTTGTTCACAGACGGGCTGGCTCTCACTTCATGTTACCTGCTTAACCTGCATCCAACATTTAGGTCTCAGACTTGATGCTGTCAGCTTCCTTCAAGAAGCCTTCCCTGACTCTGCAAGTTTAGGAACGGATCTCCTGATAGCACACCCCTAGTTCCCACACTCTCCCTAACCCTGTTTCTTATTTTTGTCTGCATGCAGACCTTTCCCTAGACTTGAAGTTAGTCCTGCTCACGGGCTGAAGCCTAGCTCCTAGGACAGGGCCAGTAAACACTTGCCAAAGAATGAGGAAGCGACCTGCTCTGTTGGCCCAGAGGAGCTGGGACGTAGGACTCAGTGTGTGAAGTTGACTCACAGCGTCCACTTTCCATCCAGCCTCAAGGTTCCTGACTACTTCCTCAGCACCACGAAAATCCTTTCAGATCTCTGTCTGCCCAGAGACTCCAAGGTGTCCTACACAGACAGGCCTTTCCTGGGATGACAGTCACTTCCCTGGGTCCCTGGGTGGGCTTTCTCTAGCTGCGGTGAGTGCGGTCTACTCTCCCGTTGCAGAACACAGGCTTCTCACTGCAGTGGTTTCTCTTGTTGCAGTGCGTGGGTTCAGCAGTTGCGACTCATGGGATTTAGAGGGCTGGCTCAGGAGTTGTGGTGCACAGGGTTAGTTGTCCCGAGGCATGTGGGATCTTCCCAGACCAGGGAGGGATCAAACTGTTCCCTGCATTGGCAGACAGTTCTTTGCTACTGAGCCACCAGGGAAGTCCCATTCAATCTTAACAGGAAACCCCAGGCGGGTCAGGAAGCTGTTCCCACCCACCTCTCACTTTACCTGAGAAGGTCAAAGGCAGAGACACATGCTGGATTGACTGTAGGTGGATAGAAAGCAGAGACAGATTTATTCAATTAAAAAAGAAGGCATACTTTGCATGGGGAAGTGTTTTTGAACATTTTGAACTTGACATTCACCAAAGCCTTTTTTCAAGGGGAATCTCACCAACAAGGATAAATGACCTTCCATATCACTGCTTTGAAAAGGCTTTTAAGGAAATGTATGATTTCAATTAAAATGAGAAAATTTGGATGAGTTGCTAAGGAACAGGACCCTATCTGAGTCCATAAGAGATTGTGCCAATAACTTCTGGTTATAGATGGGTTTCCTTGGAAACAATTCCTGGGAATTCTCAAGTATTAAAACTGAGCAAGAATAAAGTCTTCATAATAGATGGAGATGACGGCAGTTAAAAAAAAAAAATTGCTAATTGAGCAAATGCGCCAACTATAAAGGTAAGACGTGCCTGTAAAAAAGGATACTTAAAGACAATACCCTCAATCTGGTCTCTGTTCTTTATTCTGCTTTATATAGATAGATAGATAGATAAAAAAGTGATCCATGTTCCTGGAAAAATAATTCTAACAGTAAGGAAGAGAGAGAGCTGTTCTTTTCCCCCTTTACCTTGGGACCCATCCTCAGAATTAGCCACTAGCTTCTTAGGTGTTCCTCGAGATTTCTTTGTAGACACCTACATGGATATCTATATCTTTATTTTATACAAATGAAAATTGTATATCTCTTTCACAGGCTTGTGATTTTTTTTTTTTCTACACAAGATGTCTCAGAGACATTTTCATGCCAGGACATAGAGATCTGCTTCTGTCTCCTTGACATCTGTGCTCCAGTCTGGGCAATGCTGAAATAAAATATATTTAACCCATTCTTTAACACTGAGTTACAGTGTCTCTGTTGTTTGGTTATTGCAAACAATGTATCAATAAACAGTACTGTGTATTAAAATGTCTTTGCAGACATAGGAGAAGGCAATGGCACCCCACTCCAGTACTCTTGCCTGGAAAATCCCATGGAGGGAGGAGCCTGGTGGGCTGCAGTCCATGGGGTCGCTAAGAGTTGGACACGACTGAGTGACTTCACTTTCACTTCTCACTTTCATGCATTGGAGAAGGAAATGGCAACCCACTCCAGTGTTCTTGCCTGGAGAGTCCCAGGGACGGGGGAGCCTGGTGGGCTGCCATCTATGGGGTCACATAGAGTCGGACATGACTGAAGCGACTTAGCAGCAGCAGCAGCAGCAGCTTTCAGGAAAATTCCTTAAAATAAAATAGCTAAGTCAAATTTCATATGCTTATTTCTAATAATGTTTTAAAAATTACCCTCCAAATCTGTTGTACTAATTTATTCTCCCATCAACAGCAGAAGGATTCTAACTTCAGGCCCCACTCCTGTCTTTAAGCAACACTGGGTATCATGGAACCTAAAGGTCTATGTCAATCCGACAGGAGAAAACATTTCACCTGTTACATTTGGCATTTCCTTTATTTTGAATGATATTACATCTTTTTATATGTTTATTGTTCACTGACATTTCCCCGTATATAGATTGTCTGTTTGTGGTCTTTTGCTCACTTTTCTGTTCAATTTTGTTTTTCTTATTGATGCTTAAGCATCTTCTGGGCTTCCCTGGTGGCTCAGACTGTAAAGAATCTGCCTGCAACTTGGGAGACCTAGGTTATATCCCTGGGTCTGGAAGATCCCCTGGAGGAGAACCTGGCAACCCACTCCAGTATTCTTGCCTGGAGAATCCCCAAGGACAGAGGAGCATGCTGAGCTTAAAGTCCATGAGGTCGCAAAGAGTCAGACATGACTGAGGGAATAAGCACAAGCATCCTTTGCTTACTGAGAAAATTAGCCCTTTATGGTTTCAAATATTTGTTTGCTTTCTTTTCTTTGAACAAAAATATCAGTTCTTCCAGCCCTCAGGGGGTTATTATAAGCCTCAGTTAACATTTAATTTCCAAATACATGGGGTTTTTAAAGTAACAAAAAATTTAAAAAGACAATATATATGAAAGTGTTTTTACTGATGCAAGGTCCTGACTAATGTATATTGGTTTTCTTGATTTGTTCTCGTTAGCAGAGCAGGAGGGTCTGTTGGGAAAGGCATTCACCGAAGAACCCAGCTCAAACTGTAGCTCTGACCCCTGCTCACCAGATTCCTGCTCACCAGATTCCTGCTCACCATCACCCCTCCCAACTTCTGGCCATCAAAAACATCTCCAGACCTTGCCAACTATCTTTCAGGAACAAAAGCGCCCCCAGCTGAAAACTAATGTTCTAACCCTACTCTCACCTTCTCCCCTCAAAGCAGGTTTAATGTTCTCAGCCTTACTGGACCTAATTCTACTCAAGCGACTCTGACATTATGTGAACATTTGCTGCCAGTCTGTCTTTCCCATCAAACTGTGGAATACCCGAGAAAAAACACTATGCCTTTGATCCCTTTATCCTTTGGTCTTTGATCAGTTTCTGGAACAGGGAAAATGCTCAGTGAACATCAGATAAAGATACGAAATAGAATAGCAATGCAGAAATGAAGAGTTGTTTCCTAAACCTGGTTGTACATTACAGTCACCTGATGATATTTTTAAAATACAAATTCTTAGCTATAAACCCAGATTCCTGAGTCAGTATGTTAGGGAATAAAAAACCAGGAATATTTACTGTTTAAATTCTGGGGTGATTCTAATGCAGGTGATCTACAACAAGATCTGATCTAGAAGAAAAACGGCAGTGACCAACCTTTAATATCTCTGCAGACCACCTCACAGGGCTCACCTGCATCACTGAAAAGAGGAAAAACATTCCTCCATGGAAATCCTTCTGCCTGAAATGGTAAATAATTATTTTATAAGGTAAGTAGAGAAGTTGCCAAAGAAGAACAGAGCTGATGATATCATGCTCCCTGATTTCAAACTATACTACAAGCCTGCAGCCGTCAAAGGAGCATGGTGAATATGTGCATGCTAGGTTGCTTCAGTCGTGTCTGACTCCTTGCGGCCCCATGGACTGTAGCTGCCAGGCTCCTCTGTCCATGGGATTCTCCAGGCAAGAATACTAGCGTGGGTTGCCATGCCCTCCTCCAGGGGATCTTCCCAACCCAGGGGAACCCATGGGTTCTTATATCTCCTGCATTGGCAAGCAGGTTCTTTACCACTAGCACCACCTGGGAAACCCAAGAGTATGGTACTGGCACAAAAACATACATGTAAATTAATGGAACAGAGTAGAGAGCCCAGAGGAGAACCCACACTTGTACAGGCAATCTGCAACAAAGGAGGTAAGAATATACCACGGGGAAAAGATAACTTTCTCAATAAATGACGTTGGAAAAACTGGACAGCTGCATGCAAAAGAATCAAGTTGGACTATGCTCTCACATCGTGCACAAAAATAAATTCAAATTTTAAAAAGACTGAAAAGTAAGACCTTTTAGGAAAAAAACACATAGACAGTATGCTCAGTCACATTGGTCTTAGTAATACTCTTTTGGATGTATCGCCTCAGGCAAGAGAATGAAACCAAAATAAAACAAATGAAATTATATTAAACTAAAAAGACTTGCTTGCAGTATCTTTGTATGGTGACATATTGTAATTAGACTTATGGTGGTGGCTATCATTTTGAAATGTACAGAAATATACAATCACTATACTGTGTAATCTGAGAAGGCGATGGCACCCCACTCCAGTACTTTTGCCTGGAAAATCCCATGGACAGAGGAGCCTGGTAGGCTGTAGTCCATGGGGTTGCTAAGAGTCGGACACGACCGAGCGACTTCCCTTTCACTTTTCACTTTCACACATTGGAGAAGGAAATGGCAACCCACTCCGGTGTTCTTGCCTGGAGAATCCCAGGGACGGGGGAGCCTGGTGTGCTGCCGTCTATGGGGTCGCACAGAGTCGGACAGGACTGAAGCGATTTAGCAGCAGCAGCAGCAGACTGTATAATAGGAACTAACACAGTGTTGTTTTAGGTCAATTATACTTTCAATACAGATCCACTTATAGAAAAAGAGATTGGATTTGTGGTTACCAGAGGTGGGGGTGGCGAGAAAGAGAGTTGGATGAAGGTGGTCAAAATGCACAAACTTCCAGTTATAAGAAAACAAGTACTGGAGACATAACATACAACATAAAGATAATTAACACTGATGTATGTTATACATGAAAATTGTTAGGAAAGAAAGTCCTAAGAGATCTCATCACAAGAAAAAAATTTTTAACTTCTATAATGTATATCTATATGAGATGAGAGATGACTAAATTTGCAGGAATCATTCCATGATATATATGTCAAATCATAATGTACACCTTTAACGTATATGGTGCTGTATGTCAATTATGCCTGGATAAAACTGAAAGAAAAAAAAAATTTTTAAGTTCCAAAGAAGCTTCCAGAAAAGGCATGGAGAGCTTCTGCATGTAGTTAGAACAAACCCTCCAGCCAGAACAGTATGCAGAATTCACAAAAACACTCCCTTCTGAGACAGAGCATCTGGTCTACCTTGATTTCCTACTCCCATGGCCCACCGATGGCCAGCAGAGCCCTGCCCCTCGACCTCCAGAGACCACAGGCGGCTCCTTCCCTGGGAAGCACACTCATTCTCAGTAGCCTTTCCTTCCAACAGAACTGGAAGAATTTTGTGGTGGAGGATAGAGAGTCAGTTTGCTTTTAAAGAAGTGGTTAAGAGCTAGGGGGGAACAGCTGTGTCATTTGTAAAGTATTCCCCATACAAAGCAATGCTTAAAATACATTTAAGACTGATAGAGATGAGGCTGCTGAAAAATCTCTTTGTAAGGGGTCTGCGGAGGTCAGGCCTGAAAGAATGACAGAAAGTCAGGCCAGAAAGAAAGTCATCAGGAGGCAGGGCAGTGGGGCTGGAACTAGATTAGGAAGTTGACAGGATTGAAAAGAACACTGTCATTCACCCTGCCCTGGCCAGAGGCAAGGAATTGTTAACAGGGCGGAGCCCTGTCTACAGTCTGAGCCAGCAGGACGTCCTCTCTCTCTGCCACTGTGGGGACCAGTGTCTCCAGCATCTTTAATGATGCTGTTATAGTCTGAAAGCTAGGGCTCTGTCATGGCAAATCGCTTCATGGCAAATAGATGGGGAAACAGTGGAAACAGGGGCAGACTTTATTCTGGGGGGCTCCAAAATCACTGTAGATGGTGACTGCAACCATGAAATTAAAAGACACTTGCTCCTTGGAAGAAAAGTTAGGACCAAACTAGACAGCATATTAAAAAGTAGAGACATTACTTTGTTAACAAAGGTCCATCTAGTCTAGGCTATGGTTTTTCCAGTAGTCATGTATGAATGTGAGAGTTGGACTATAAAGAAAGCTGAGCATCAAAGAATTGATGCTTTTGAACTGTTGTGTTGGAGAAGACTCTTGAGAGTCCCTTGGACTGCAAGGAGATCCAACCAGTCCATCCTAAAGGAAATCAGTCCTGAATATTCATTGAAAGGACTGATGCTGAAGCTGAAACTCCAATACTTTGGCCACCTGATGTGAAGAACTGACTCATTTGAAAAGACCCTGATGCTGGGAAAGATTGAAGGCGGGAGAAGGGGATGACAGAGGATGAGATGGCTGGATGGCATCACCGACTCGATGGACATGAGTTTGAGCAAGCTCCAGGAGTTGGTGATGGATAGGGAAGCTGGGCATGCTGCAGTCCATGGGGTCTCAAAGAGTCAGACACAACTGAGTGACTGAACTGAACTGAGGGCTCTGTCAGAATGCTCTTTAGTCTACAATGTCTATATTAGTTTGCCGGGGCTGCTGTAACAAAGTACCCCAGACTGGGTGGCTTTGTGAGGGGAAACACTGACAGAAACTACCCTCCCTGGCCGGGCAAGCTAGTAGCCACTTGCATGAGTTATTTTAGAACACGGGGTCCTGGTAAGGAACTCAGAACTAACAAGTGATCACCGACTTGCAGAATCTGGGAAAGGTCAAAAGGAAAGGAGAGGCCAGTCCACATGTCTAACCAACCTCCCAGAGTCCTCCTCGCTGGAATCCATCTTGGCTGAGAGATGCACACAAAGCCAGGAAGGACCTGAGTCAGAGTGATGGGCCAGAGATAAGCTGGAAACTAATCCCATCCCCCAAACCCGAGACTGCGAGCCTCGTGGCAGAGCAGTCCTCCCGGGCTCCCTCACTCCTGCTCTCCGCCCGGTGCCCCTTCCCAGTGAAGTCTCTTGCTTTGTCAGCATGTGCGTCTCCTCAGACAGTTCATTTCTGAGTGTTGGACAAGAGCCCACTCTCCGGCCCTGGAAGGGGTCCCCCTTCCTGCAGCAGCTTCAACAGCAGAAATGCCTTTGCTCACAGTCCTGGAGGCTGAATGTCTGAGATCAGGAGTCAGCAGGGTTGGCTCCTTCTGACAGCTGTGAGGAAAGGCCCGACACTGGAGTTTCTCCTTGGCTGTAGAGGGGCCACCTTCCCCCTGTGGCTCCTCACATCGTTGTCCTCTGTACGGATCTGCCTCCAAGTTTCCCCTTTTTCATCAATGAGATTGGATTACAGTTCGTCCTAATGACCTCGGGCTTCCCTGGTGGCTCAGATGGTAAAGAATCCTTCTGCAATGCGGGAGACCTGGATTCGATCCCTGGGTTGGGAAGATCCCCTGGAGAAGGTAACCACTACCCACTCCAGTATTCTTGCCTGGAGAATCCCATGGACAGAGGAGCCTGGTGGGCTACAGTCCATGGGGTCAGAAAGAGTCGGACAAGACTGAGCAACTAAGCACACAGTTAATGACCTCATTTTAATTTGATTACTTCTGAAAAGACCAGAGGATGAGATGGTTGGATGGCATCACTGACTCAATGGACATGAGTCTGAGTAAACTCTGGAAGTTGGTGATGGACAGGGAGGCCTGGCGTGCTGCAGTCCATAGAGTCCCAAAGAGTCAGACACGAATGAGGAACTGAACTAAGGCTGAGAAAAGATCCTGTGTCCAAATAAAGTCACATTGTGAGGTATTGGGAGCTAGAATTTCAATACAAGAATTTCTGGAAGTAGGGCGTAGAGTCAACCCATAACAATTGCATCTCCCTCTATCAATCTATTGTCACTTCTCACATCCTGCATGCCCCCGCCATTCTCTTCTTCCCTGTAGGCCCCTCAACTCTTTCTGTGTGACGCCCCGAGGAACCTGGGGAATCTGTCTCATTTCACCGAAATGACTTATTGTGGAAGATCATGTGCTCTTGGAGAAAACAGAGCTGGGTTTGAATCTTGGTTCTAAGCTATAAGAACCGTGTGCCTAGGACAAGTTGCTCGACCTCTCTGGGCCCTAGTTTCCTCGTTTCGTGGTAAAGAGGTACCTGGTGAGCCATGTCTTGAAACCATGGCCAGTTATTTCTGCATCTGGAAGCTGACAGCCAGGAGTCACCACGGAGCAGACTTTGATCTTGAGGAAACAATAACTAAAATGGCCTATTTGAGTCTGCAAATGCAAAGCAGTTAGCATCTACTTCTCTGGGAGGAGAGTATGGGACACTTATGGCCCAAATCAGGCTTCTGACCATGCCTCAGGGTGTGTTTTTGACAGTACCTCTTAGGTCTTAGAGACCTAAGAAAAAGAAGAGCACATTTTCATAGCTCCAAGAAGGATCCTCAGCATAAATGACTAGAAACTCCACCCCTCCTTTTTAGATACAAAGCAAGACTTCTCAAACTACTAGGAGTAAATGACCTTTCTTTTTAGATTCCAATCCGTCATATGTACATGTTTTTGGAAAACACAATCAAAATGTATTGTTAAAATTCAAAATAAAAAAAACAAAATGCAAGCCACACTTTTTTTAGTATTAGATTCAACAGACATAAAACGAACTCTGTAAAGTTGCCATACAATGTTTCTAGATGCTTTACTGTCAACTTCTAAATGTTTATTTTTCAGCTAATAATGAAAAGTTCATTGACAAGCCGAAGCCAAACACCATACTTTGACTAATACCACTATAATGTATAAAAAGGGCTTCTTCAGCCTCCATTGTGGACAACCCAAGGCAACCATCCATAGCTGGCAGGGGGTAATTACTGTTGTAATATTAAGAATGCAATATAGAGTTTCAGATGTTCAAAATAAGTTTTTCTCATCCACAGCAAGAAAATAGACTTGACAGTCAAGCTTTGTCAGGAGAAGAATGTCTGAGTCCGTGTGTATATTCTCAGTCACTTCAGTCCTGTCCAACTCTTTGTGACCTTGTAGACCGTGGCCCGCCAGGCTCCTCTGTCCACGGGATTCTCCAGGTGAGAATATTGGAGTGGGTTGCTATGCCCTCCTCCAGGGGATCCTCCTCCAGGGCATAGAACCCACGTCTCCTGTGTCTCCTACATTGTAGGTAGATCCTTTTCTGCTGAGCCACTGGGGAAGCCCCAAGAGAAGAATAGAGTAGCTTAAAATTGTCCCTTTCCACCTTTAAAATATCAAGATACAAACAAAGAATATAAGATCAGTTTTGCTTTATGCCCTGAGTGAGGAAAATGTAGTCTACCTCTCACATAGGTATGGATATTATTATTAATATTTAATATCAGAGTGTTAATAGAAATAACACCTTTCATATGTTTGATGATGAACAACTCACAAAGGATTTTCACATCTGACGCACATTTATGTCTCACTTTCCCTAAAGTCATATTTTTATTCCCATTTTACAGATAAAGAAACTGAGACAAGAACAGAATTAAGATACGATCATCTTACCCTGATATGGAGGTAAGGTGAGGTATATTCTTAAGAGTTCCAATGGGATAAGTTCTGTGTAGATTATGCCTGGGGGCAGAGTACAGGGGTCAGTGGTAGAATGGAGATCTCCCATCTCAGAGTCATTCTCGGTCATCGTCACTTCACCATCAGCATTAGCCACCATCGACTTTATCACGTACCGGGAGACAAATGGGAGAGCGGGAAATAAGACAAGGGTCTTGCCCTCAAGAATCTTACAACCTGTGTGTGATTTTAGGTGAGTAGCTGAGTGTCAGTTTTCTCAACCACAGATTGGGATAATTGTCTACCTCCAAGTATTTCTGTATATTTAATGATAAAACACACATAAAGTGCTTAACACAGCGAAAACACACATTAAGTGTCCCTTAACAACTTGGATTTAGTCTTATATCAATTAGCCAAATATACATCTCTTTGCTACACTGAATGACAAACAAATCATCTATATCCACGCCTTCATGTCTTTGGAATGCTTACGTTTTCATGTATATTAGAAAAAAATCACTAAATTAAGAGTTCTATCACTGCACGAAAGAATAACCAAATCTCCACCCAAAAGGAGGACTCTAGAGAAACAGCAAGAACACATGCCCGGAGCATCTTGGTAGCACATCTTTCCACCGTGCACTTTTGGTAAGTTTAAATCAAGCTCCATTTTCTGCTCCATGTTTGCAGCGACAGGTTTTGCTGGAAGCAAGAGATAGCGGTTCCTTACTTGTTCCCACCATGGAGCCTGGGACAGCCAGTGGGGAATGAAGGAATGACAATGATAAGAGAATCTGTGTCTCAGGGAGAAGCCAATTGAAAAGCCAAACCAGACAGACACCTTGGCTGAGATGGAAATACACGCATGCGGCAGAAAAGCAGACATTGTGGGAAACTGGAGTCAAGGGAGGAGCCACAGGGACGTTCCCCGAGCCTGGGCTCTGTGCCAGGCACCAGGAGGCCCCTGAAGACGACTCAGCAGGCCAGCTCCGCTGGCAGCAGAGAAGGACAGGCTCCCCTGGCCAGAGCCCCTCAGCCAGGAGTCCCTGTGCGAATCCCCTCCCAGCCCCCAGCCTAAGCTCCTCTCACATTGTACATGGTGCTCTTCCTTCCACTGCACCACTTTCTGCAGACTGGGGCAAGATAACAAACACCCTGTAAGTGCCTGAGCCCCTCGGGTGATTCTAACACTTTCCAGGCTTCCCACCACTGCCCTTACAAAGAATCCATTGCAACGTCTTTTTAGTGTGAACCATCAAATTGGTCCTTCGAGTGAGGACACAGACAGTAGCTCTTGGCCCTGAGAAGTCAGGGGGAAGAAGGCAGGTGCTGGGTGCGAGCAGAGATGGAGAGCACGGGCTTGATCCCACCCGTCCTTCCTTTCTTCAGACAGAGAAGGTGTGAGTCCCCTTGGACACATCTTCAAGTTTCCCCCACATATTGTTTTGTTCCTAAGTTTGCCTTAGTTTCATGGTAACATAACCCCACCCTACTGAAGTCAGTTTGCCCTGCCTTCAGGAGAGGAAGTGTGATCGAGAGGAAAGATGTCTTTCTGAGTATCAGCAAAGCTGGATTCAAAGTCAGGCTCTGGGGCTAATTGGCTGTGACTTTCAGTTGGTCTTTTTTCACTCTCTGGGCTCAGGGAGGTTTGCACGGGGGACTCTATGGTCATCTAATCTGGCCCTGCCAATTGGTGTGCATGTGAGCGTAATTGTTGTAAGAACATTTAAACAAATGTTTAAGTGTACAGCACAGCATCACTGGGCTTTCCTGGTGGCTCAGTGGTTAAAAAAAAAAAATCTGCCTGCCAGAGCAGGAGACTCGGGGTCAATCCCTGGGTTGGGAAGATCCCCTGAAGAAGGAAATGGCAACCCGTTCCAGTATTCTTGCCTGGAGAATCCCACGGACCAAGGAGCTTGGTGGGCTACAGGGCATAGAATCGCAAAAAGTTGGACACGACTGAGCGACTAAACAACAACAGCATCATTAACTTAAGGCACAATGTTTGTGGTTTTGCCAGTCAGCCCATCTATTCCACTTTAGAGACCAGAGGTCCTGCAGGCGGAGCACTTCCTGCCCACCGCTCCCGGATGGAGCCCTGCCAAAATCCCAACCAGCCCACAGACCCTCCAGTGATGAGCTGGATCGGGAGTCTGAAGCGGGGTAGTCCTTCCACCACTAGGTGTCACTGTCCTACCTTAAACACCCCTCCTGACGCAGGGAAAGACTGAAGGCGGGAGGAGACGAGGACGACAGAGCGTGAGATGGCTGGATGGCATCACCGACTCAATGGACATGAGTTTTGGTGAGCTCTGGGAGTTGGTGATGGACAGGGAGGCCTGGCGTGCTGTGGTCCATGGGGTCGCAAAGAGTCAGACACGACTGAACGACTGAACTAACTAACCAAATTCTCAGCCTGATTTACTGGAAGCTCTCCCACAGAGTTTTGTTCTTGGCACTTGGATACAGTTTGCGTATATCTTTTTGGACGGTTCCTCCCAAGGACTCAGCTCCAACTATTTACAGATGTCTGCACACCTTACCTCCCTCACCGCCAGGCTTTGGATCTGACCAGTGACGTGGAGTATGAGGAGGGCACAGCAACCCACTGCAGTATTCTTGCCTGGAGAAACCCATGGGCAGAGGAGCCTGGCGGGCTACAGTCCACGGAGTCTCAAAGAGTCGGACACGACTGAAGTGACTTAGCACACACACAGGCATGGAGTTAGATTCAGTTCAGTTGCTCAGTCACGTCCAACTCTGCGACCCCATGGACTGCAGCACGCCAGGCCTCCTGTCCATCACCAACTCCCTGAGTTTACTCAAAATCATGTCCATTGAGTCAGTGATGCCATCCAACCATCTCATCCTCTGTCGTCCCCTTCTCCTCCTGCCCTCAATCTTTCCCAACATCAGGGTCTTTTCAAATGAGTCAGCTCTTCCCATCAGGTGGCCAAAGTATTGGAGTTTCAGCTTCAACATCAGTCCTTCCAGTGAATATTCAGGACTGATTTCCTTTAGGATGGACTGGTTGGATCTCTTTGCTGTCCTAGGAGCTCTCAAGGCATGGAGTGTGAGGGGGCATATCTCCCTAAGCTAGTAGGCCCAGCCCCGTTATTCACTCTCATTCAATCATGAATTTAATGAGCACGTGCTGTGTGCTGGGTCCTGTGCTTGGAGCTAAAGACTCAAAGAAGAAGGGCACCTCCCCCTCCAGGGTTCCCAGCAGACATTCAGTGTCACTGTAACCTGAAGCGAGGGCTTCCCCAGTGGCTCTGTGGTAAAGAATCCACCTGCAATGCAGGAGCTACAGGAGTCACTGGTTTGATCCCTGGGTCGGGAAGATCCCCTGGAGGAGGGCATGACAACCCACTTCAGTATTCTTGCCTGGAGAATCCCCATGGACAGAGGACTCTGACGGGCTACAGTCCATGGGGTCACAAAGAGTCAGACACGACTGAAGTGACTTAGCACGCACGCACGCAACCTGAAGAGAAAATGCAGAATTGAAGGGCCCCATGCCAGGAGCACAGAGAAGAAAAAGCCCTCAAGCTTGCCTTGCTTAGATAGGGAAGCTTCATAAGGTTTGTCACAGCATTTAGGCTGAGACTTGAATTAGCACAGGTCTTGTGGACAGACCATGCCAGACTGATGGAACAAATCAGCAAATAGGACAGTTCCCTTAAGCTAAAGGTGCTTTCCTGGTGCCTCAGTGGTAAAAGAATCTGCCCGCCCCACTATGGAGGAGGATGGGGAAGGCAGACGGCAGGGGTGTGGGACCTGGAGGCCAGCCAAGCCCATATCATTGTCTCTAATGTGGACTGGCGGGCTTCCCTGGTGGCTCAGAGGTAAGGAATCTGCCTGCCGATGCAGGAGACACGGGTTCCATCCCTGGGTCGGGAAGAGTCCCTGGAGGAGAACATGGCACCCCACTCCAGTATTCTTACCTGGAGAATCCCATGGTCAGAGGAGCCTGGCGGGCTACAGTCCACGGGGTCACAAAAGAGTCCTACAACTTAGCGACTAAGCAACAACAACAAATTAAGCTAAAGGAAAGCTTTTCTTATAAACACTAAACCATACAGAAATCAGTTTGAACCCAATTACCTTGCATAGGAAAAACAGCAGGGTCTTGTCCTGTTTTCATTTACATACAATCCCAGTGGTCTGAATTTTGCTTGAGAGTACGGATGTGGCTTGAGGGTATGAGTTATGCCTGTGGGTTGGATTCTGAGGAGTTCTTTTTCAGAGAGGAAACTGAGGCCACCAGCAGGAGACCCTCACACGCCTCCCCGGCCCTGCTCACCACTGTGATGAGTCTGCAGCCGCTCATCCTTTCTCTCTGGTACTCTGCAGGCTAGTCAGGCTCAGAGGATTGGCTGCACTTTTTTACTTCCAGTCTCTCTAGTCTTCCTTCAGGAACATCCCCTGGGGGCAGGTGGTATAAGGAGCTAATGATATTGTATAATGAAAATCTGGAAGCATGTATCTCACCCCAAGTTGAATCAAAGAGCAGTGTTTAAAGTATTAGTTTCTAAGTTGTGTCCGACCCCATGGATTGTAGCCCACCAGGCTCTTCTGTCCATGGGATTTCCCAGACAAGGATACTGGAGTGGGTTGCTATTTCCTTCTCCAAGGAATCTTCCCAACCCAGGGATTGAACCCAGGTCTCCTGCACTGCAGGCAGATTCTTTACCATCTGAGCTACTAGGAAAGTTGAATCAAAAAGCTGAGATACATATCTGTTAATCCCATATAAACTAACATACACATCACTCTATAGGCAAGCAACAGGATTTACCATATTATAGCGCTGGGAATGATATTCAGTATCTTATAATAACTTACACTGGAAAAGAATCTGAAGCTATATGTCTGAAACTAACACAATATTGCATAGCTTTTTAAATTGTATAAAAAGCAGACAGCGAGGTCCTCTCTGCTAATCTCACAATCTAGGCCTCTCCGCCTTTAGCAAAAGAAGTGAAAGAGCTTGATAATTCACTCACTGAGCTGGTGTTTCAGTCCCAGAACTCCCGAGTGTTTGTTTCCCCCAGAACTCATTAGAAGCTTTGACACTTGGAATGGTTCACACTAGAGGGAACGTGCAGAGTAGAATGAGCAAGAGGGGGAAGCAGAAAGGGGCGCAGGAGTGCTCCTGGCTTGGACCGGGATGCTGAGAAGGTGGGCACTGCAGAGCCTGGTTGAGAGCTTGGGAGGGCTGTCTCTCATTGCTGCAGCACCAGCTCCAGCATAAAGCTTCACAGTTAACTAACATTTCAGCATCAAGTACCCAAGGGCAGAGACTACGTGTCTCTTATCTCTACACCATTGCTTGGCGTGGAGAAAGACTGCAACGTGTGTTTGTTGAACTAATGCCTCTGCAAGCTGGGAGGGTTGGACATCCACATTAAAAGAGTTTTATGGACAGGTGACCAACTCATCCCAAGGAAAATACTGAAAGTCCCAAATCCCAGGAAATCCATCAGTCCTGGGCAAAGACCAAGTCAGCCAGTCACCCCACACTATGGCCATAATCCACAGCTAGAATGGACCAGTAGCAGCTCAGGATATAAATTCATAATATTTAATCATTCATTTGTTCAATCAACAAATGGTTCCTGAATATATAAACAAATAACTAGATACTGAAAAGTAGTAATTTATAGACATGGTGTTGCAGAAACCAGTAATCGAGCAAGCAAGCACCACACTCGGAGAGTTGAAGAACTCAGGTTTATTACACCAGCAGCCCCAGAGCAGTTAACACTCCAATTTCTGAGCCCCAAACAAAGGGGTTACAGAGTTTTTACAAACAGACTATAGTGGCCAACACTAGCTGCTAATAGGCTGGTTTAAACTAAGGGGTTTCACGTGCCCAGGAACAGTGATCAAGACAGGGAGGGGGATGGCTGACCTTTACACGGACAAGCCTGATTAAGCAGGTTTGCAGGGGCCGGGCAGTTGCAAAGAGCAGGACAAGGGTGAGTGAGATAAGCTCCAGTTCTTAGTATTCCAAGTCCCCACTTTCTGAGACTACGTGACCTACATGATCCAGACTTTGCAAGGAGCAAGCTGAGTTACACAGGCAGAACGAGCAGGAGGTTATGTAAAATTTTAACTTTTCCTCTTCAGTGTGGATACATTTTCTTGCTTTGCTCAGTTCATTAATTAGAAAGGCAGAGCTAACAAAAACCAGTCTATGCTTCAACTGGCCAACCTTAGCTGAAGGAATTAAACTATCCCTCTAACTTGGCAGAAGATGATAAAGGATTTTATTGAAAGGAGTAATCATGGCTTGCGTTGGAGCCCAGGACCTAGTCCTCATCCAGGCAGTGGTGCCCTGGGAAGTTGGTTTATCCATAAAATAGTGACTAATAATAGTACTGGTGTAGAGTTTTTGTGGAGAGCAGATGAAACCAAGGCTTCGTAAATGTTAGCATCTTTAGCTTCACCAGATTTTGAGTTAATCATAATGTTGTTAAGTTTATTACAAACTCCTGACTGTGGGTAAGTTCTGCTGCCAGTTTGATTACTGGAAGTCAACCTTTCCCCAAATCCTACCTCCGAAATATTTGAGGGGAATTCCAAGGGATGTCTTATATTCTTATCTCAGAATCAGTGAGCTGGGTCACCCCAAGTAGCAGCCAGCACTGCCCCAGGCTCTGATGGTCCCACCAAGGATCTGGGCCAGCTGTGAATCTGGGTGGAGTGAGCCACGGCCACTTGAAGTCAGGCAGAAGGAGCTCTGTTAGTGCTTCGTGCAGACGGCAGGGAGGGTTCCCACAGTCAGAAGGCTGGAGTCCGAAATGGTATAATTACAAGGGACCCCATGCTCTCTTCCAGGGTTTATACAAGCCAACAGAGTGGCTGCAGTAAATGCTGACGTTAGCTGCCTCCATGCCTTCGTCTTTCTGGCATTTACTGGGTTCTGTTCACTGTGTCATTTCCTCTCTTAGGGTAGTTGTTCTCAAATGGGGGGCAGTTTTACACCCCATCCCCAGGGTATGTTAGGCCATGTTTAGGGATGTTTTTGCTTGTCAAACTAGGAAAGAAGGCTGCTAATGAAACCGAGTGAGTGGAGGCAAGGAATGTTGCAAAACATGCTGTCCTGCATAGAAAAAGCCTCCTCAACAAAAGTTATCCACCTAAAATGTCAATAGTACTGATGTTGAGAAATTCTTTGGGTGATTTTTTTGCCTCAAAAAATCCTGATATTCTCCCTTCTGACTTGGCCTCCCTGGAATCTATTCTTACTTCTCACACATATTTCCTTGTGTCTAAGCTCTAAGATGGATAGGACTTAAATCTCAGTCCCAGTCCTTGGTCTTATAAATTAGCAGATAAACACAATTATGTACTGGGGCTTTCTCCTAACTATTCGACTCATAGCATACAAGCTCTAATCCCCGCCCATGTGTGTTATTATATTGAAGTTTATTGTATCAAGTCGCTGCTGATTCTTTCATTCAACAAATGTTTGATGAGTACCTACTCTGTACTAGACATTAGATATGCAACGATTCATCAACCGGACATTGCCCCCTGCCTTCATGGAGGACACGGGATGGTTGGAGGAGGAAACGGTAGACAAGGACTTCCCTGATGGTACAGTGGTGAAGAATCCGCCTGCCAGTGCAGGGGACACGGGCTTGACCCCTGGTCCATAAGGATTCCGCATGCCACAGAGCCACTGAGCCTGCGTGCCTCAACTGCTGAAAGCCGTGCACCCTGCCTCCTGCACCCCACAACAAGATAAGCCCACGCACCACATCTACAGAGGAGCCCACACTCGCTGCACCTAGAGAAAGCCTGCACAGCAACAAAGACCAAGCTCAGACAAAACTAAAATAAATTAAAAAAAAAAAAAAGCATAGACAAATGAATTTTTTGTTGTTATTTAGTCGCTCAGTCATGTCTGACTCTTTGTGACTTCATGGACTGTAGTCTGCCAGGCTCCTCTGTCCATGGGATTCTCCAGGCAAGAATACTGGAGTGGGTTGTCATTTCCTTCTCCAAGGGATCTTCCCAATCCAAGGATCAAACCCCCATCTCCTGCATTGGCAGGTGGATTCTTTACTGCTGAGCCACCTGAGAAGCCCAGACAAATGAATATGTGATTACAAATTTTAGCATATGCCATGAAGGAAAAGCAGAGGTTCCTATGAGGACACAGGATGGGAAGGAGAGCATTTAGGTCGGCAAGGCAGAGAACCTTTCCCTGAAGAAGCAAAGTTTGGGTCTGAGGCCTGAGGGAGGCAATGAAGTAAGACCAGTGAAGAGACAGAGGAATGCAATCAGCTCAAAGGGCTCCTGAGCGGGGAAGGGGCTGAGCCATTGGGGAGCAGAACAGACACTGCGTGGCTGGGTGCGCTGTGACCTCGTCTGTACAGTTTCAAAGGTCGTTCGGCCTGCCATGTGGGTGATGGGTTGAGGGAGACCCAAGGAACTGAGAGAGCCATCGGAAGGCGAATGCCGTGGTCTGGGAGGTGGAAGGGGGCAGCCTGGCCCACAGAGTGACCGTGAGGACTTATCCTGGAAGTCCATATCCCAGAGTGGGCAGTGGGTGACACGGGAAACCAACTATCCCTGCATGAACAGCTCCACAGAAATCAGCCTTCCCCCTCCTGCTCCACACATCTGCTGGGGAAGAGCCGTGCACATCACAGGCTTGTCTCTCTTCCTACATGGCACGTGGATTTTTTGCTGTTTCTCCAGTTGGTTGAAATATTGAGTGGTTTTTATTTATTTATCTGTGGCTTCGGGGACAGAGGGATGGTAGGGGGACTAATAGATGACTTGTCACAAACAAAACCCAATTTCCTATTCCATAGCCATTCATCATCCTCTCTGCCTGTTGCCATTTCTTTCTGGAGTCAGGCTGGCCAGGATCAGCCCAGAGTCAGAGGTCTGGGATCTTCTTGAAAAACCTTCCTACCAGGTCTGAGCAAGGCCTCCTGAGAGTTAGACGTCCTTAACCTCAAGTCAGGCTCCAACGCGACAACTTGTTGGGCAACAGACAAGACCAGGGAGATCCTGGCAGGCAGGCCCAGTCCAAGAGAGTGGAAGCACCAAAGCACCCGAACTCACAAGGAAACCAACTCATCCGCCTTCACGGTCACAGGGGTGACCATTGTGTCCACAGAGGGCTCCATCCAACGTGTCGGGACCAATGCCATCCAGACCGGAAGGACTCAGCAGGCCTGGGCCTGGATTCAAGGGGCTGGAGAGGTTGTGCCGAAGGCAGGGATGACCTGCTTGGGACCAGCAGAGCCTCTGGGGCAGAGTAAGTACCAGGAGCCCATTAGAGGGGAAGTCCAGGTGAGAGGTTTTAGTAAACATCTGCAGGTAGTGAGACATTTAGTAAACACCTACAGGTAGTAAATGCCTACAGGTAAGTGAGGACTGAAAGATGCTAAAAACCATAGCTCCTGCCCTCAGGGAGCTGGCACTTGGTTCAGGAAGCACAAAAGTAGGTTAATAATTCTAACACGATAAGTCCTATGATGGACATGAACACAGGGCATTCTGAGGGATGTGAGGAGACAAAAGGAAGAAGCTGCTAACTCTGCAGGGGAATCAAGGGAGACTTTCAGGAGGAGGTGATATTTCTCTGTTCCACAGACAGCCCCCTGGAACCACCCAGGGTTTAATTAACTGCACTTAGAAAAACAAACAGAAATGCCACCAGTACACTGGCAAGGGTATACCTGGTCCATTATTCATTTTAAAAGAACAACCAAGTGCAATTAGTTTCCTTCATGGATTTTTTCCTCTATAAAATTACCCTGAAGCTTGATTTTTTTCAAATAGGGAAATTCTTCTTAAAAGTAGATTGCTTTACTTTTGGCATTTAAATCCAAGCTCCAAGAGTGTTTATGCTGTTCAGGAAACCTGCCATTCAGGTGTGCTTGAGATTTCAGGGATCAGGAACTTTATTGGGAGGAGATAACAGATAGAATATGGACCAAGCCACAGGCTCCCAGCCCTGATCTTCTCAGGAAAACGCTTTGAGGTTCAATAAATGGGGGTGAGAGGTTGCGGGTGGGGATGTACTAGAGGCCTCTACTTAATACATCTGGCCCAGGCTGCAGAAGCAGGGTAAATTTCTGAAGTCCTGATTAAAGATTTCTTATTAGACGTAAGGAAATTCTGAGATCATTTTCTCTAAAACTAATTTTCAAGTACAATTTTAAGTGTCACACTTTATCCTGTCTGTCCTAGAGAGAAACCATAATGCAAGTTGACAGTGACATAAAAGAATTAAAACTCCACTCTTCCCCCTCCCTGCTCCATCACCTTCCCTCCTCCCAGTTTTTAGAAAGGGAACCAGTAGGTCAGCTTCTAGATCTTTCCTGGGCACTCACTGTGGGAGGCCTTGAGCTCTGCAAGGTCCTAGGGGTGTGGGGGAGGGGTGGTGGTGGTGGGAGTTGGGGGAGAGGAGAGACCCAGATTTTTGGGGTCTTTTGCCTGGAGAAGGAAAGGGCAGCCCCCTCCAGTGTCCTTGCCTGGGAATCCCATGGACAGAAAGCTTGAAGAGCTACAGTCCATAGGGTCCCAAAGAGTACGATACGACTTCATGACTAAACAACAACAACATTTTGACATTCACAAAGTCTCTTCACTTATATCATCTCATGCAAGTCTCTCCACAAACTCCTTGAGCTGGTGGGACCAAAGCAGATCACCAGTTTATTAAAGAACTGAGAGGAGATTAAAATAAATTCATAAAATACGTGAGCTAGGAAATCAACCAAAATTGTTCTGACCCTGAGATGCAATTGTAACAAAAAGCAACATTCAGATCACGAACAAGTGTCATTAAATCTTGAAAAAGGAAGAGATCAATTCCAAACAGAGGCAATAAATAAGTTCCTGGATTGTTCGATAATCCAATTAATGAAGAGGAAAGAATCATTTAATGCATTTAAACATTTTTGCTGGTTGACACATAGAAATGACAAGCTGACCAAAGAATACTCTCATTTCACAGAGTGTTTAGTGTACGTTCTATGTAAGAAAACTTAAACGCATCTTAATATTCACTTCTCCAAGGGATTTTCCTGACCCAGGATGGAACCTGGGTCTCCTGCATTGCAGGCAGATTCTTTACAGTCTCAGCCACCATGGAAGCCCACAACTTATATATACATATGTTTTTGAACTTGATAAAAGTTCTCCCAAATTGACAATTCTTAACATTTATACAATATAGGTGGAACTGTAAAACCTCTTGATACTCTTAACAATGAAATAAAAATTTTGATTAGCACGCAGGATGAAAGAGTACTGCTGCTAAGTCACTTCAGTCGTGTCCGACTCTGTGCGACCCCATAGATGGCAGCCCACCAGGCTCCCCCATCCCTGGGATTCTCCAGGCAAGAACACTGGAGTGGGTTGCCATTTCCTTCTCCAATGCATGAAAGTGAAAAGTGAAAGGGAAGTCGCTCAGTTGTGTCCGACTCTTCGTGACCCTGTGGACTGCAGCCTACCAGGCTCCTCCGTCCATGGAATTTTCCAGGCAAGAGTACTGGAGTGGGGTGCCATTGCCTTCTCCAAGGAAAGAGTACAGTATCTTTCTATTCTCTCTACAAAGATATTCCAAAACGGTTGTTGTATGGAAAGGTAATCAGACAACAATTAGCTAAAAAGGTAAGCAAAGAGAATATTATGGAAGTATGCCAAGTAGTTAAATAGTAATAAATATTAGTTTTCTAAATTATATAATGTTTATGGTATTTTTAAATTCTTTAATGTATAGTTTACAGTGATTTCTTTCCTCATTGTAAGTTTTATAACGAGTTTTGTATTCACAATTTTGTGTTCTTTTGCTTAAACAGAGCCCCCAAATTATGTAAGTTTTACCCCCCAAAAACCTGGACTTTCCCCTAATTTATGCCCATTTAGCAGGTGAGGAAACAAAACTCAGGCAAAGTCTTACCCTTACCCAGGGTCTCACTATCAGAAAGTGACAGAGGCAGGACACAAAGCCGGTGCTTCTCCTTCTTACTAGATAACCCCCCACACGGTTCCTTTGCAGAAGCAGAAACAAAAGGCAAAAACATTTAGGAAACCCAGAGGACATGATCACGTTTCTTAAAGAGATTCCACATGGCTTACAGCGCACATCCCATCTTCCTTCAGGACCTGTGTCTGGACAGAGGAGTTCAAGTTACAGTCAGCTCCAACATCATGATTCCAGGCTCAGAGTAACCCCAGAATCGAGATGTGGATGCGTGCTACGTTGCTCAGTCGTGTCCAACTCTTTGGGACCCTATGGACTGTAACCTGCCAGGCTCCTCTGTGGGAATCTCCAGGCAAGAACACTGGAGTGGGTTGCCATGCCCTCCTCCAGGGGATCTACCCAACCCAAGGATCGAACCTGCGTCTCCTGTGTCTCCTGCGTTGGCAGGCAGGTTCTTTACCACTAGCGCCACGTGGGACGCCCGTGTGAAGTAAAGGCAGGTCACATCAAGAGCATTCTGGGAGTTCAGGCTGACTCTAGCTGAGCCCTCCTGCTTGGCGGGCACTCACTCCTGCACATGCCTTCACGCTCAGGAACAGTCCTCAGGGTAACATGCCCATTACCCCAGGGCTATAGAGAAAAAACTCAAGCTGAAAGCCCATCTCCAGTTCTCCAGGATGCTGTGGAATTCAGAAAAATAATCACCTACTTATGCCTGAAGGTGAAACCAGAGAAGCATTAGTGGAAGGCGGAGAGATGGGTTAGTCAACATTTTCCCATTCCTTCTGGTTCCCGCTTCATGTCTGAGGCAAACGCAGCAGCAGCCATGGCGTTCAGCAGGTTCCAGGAGCCAGACAGAATTACGAGAGGTCTTTACCGAGAACCATCCGACAAGCGTTGGTATTTGAGAGAGAGTTACTGTTGTTCTTTTAGTTGTTAAGTCGTGTCTGACTCCTTGGTGATCCCATGGACTTTAACCCACCAGGCTCCTCTGTCCATGGGATTTCCCAGGCAAGAATACTGGAGTGCTTTGCCATTGCCATTTCCTTCTCCAGGGGATCTTCCCGACCCAGGGATCGAACCCAAGTTTTCTGCATTGGCAGGAGGATTTTTTAATCACTGAGTCAACAGGGAAGCCCACTTGAAAGGGAGTACTAATGATTAAATTCAAATACAGAGCAAGAGACCTCAAGTAAGATCAGAAGCAAAGGGAAAATAGACTGGAAAGAAAGAATTTTCAGAAATCATGTTGTGAAACAGTCACAGCCAACAGATTTCTATTGATATTTTTCCTGCTGTCAACATGTTAAATATCATGCTTCCATAGACAATGGCTTCCCAGATGGTGCTGAAGTGAAGTGGAAGTGAAATTGAAAGTCGCTCAGTTGTGTCCAGCTCTTTGCAACCTCATGCACTATACAGTCCATGGAATTCTCCAGGCCAGAATACCGGAGCGGGTTGCCATTCCCCTCTCCAGAGGATCTTCCCAACCCAGAGATCAAACCCAGGTCTCCCACACTGCAGGAGGATTCTTTACCAGCTGAGCCACCAGGGAAGCCCAAGGAATCTGCCTGTCAAAACAAAAAACTCAAGAGACAAGGGCTCAATCCCTGGGTCGGAAAGATCCCCTGGAGGAGGAAATAGCAACCCACTCCAGTATTCTTGCCTAGAGAATCCCATGGACAGAGGAACTTGGCAGGCTATAGTCCATGCGGTTGCAAAGAGTCAAACACAGCTGAACATCTGAGCACAGTATGCCCCATACATAATGCAAAGGAAAAAAATGCTTTGCTTTACAATAAATATTGACCACCCATGAGTCCCTCAGACTAATCACATGGGGCATCAGTTATTCATAGGTTTTTGCTGAATAGAACCCAATGAACATACACATTGGAAGGGTCACCTTAGGACAAAGTCATGGAATCCCTTATCTCCACAGAATGCCAAGGCAAGAATCATGGAAGTTGATGCTCAGTTCATAATAAAAATCAAATGTGAGTTTATGGTTGTTTTTACTTTGTTTTGTCCAGTTCTTAGCCATGTTTCTATGGTCTTATTAATAACAAAAATCCCCCTGGACAGCCTGGTTTGAACTTAATGCAAGAGTTTGGAGAGTTGAAGTCAGAGATGGTAGTTAGAGACAACTGACTGTGACTTCCAAGTGCTTTCATTGACACGTGGCCCCTGGAACTCAGACAAGCAAGGCCCACAAGGAGGCTCTGCTTTGTAGGGGAACTGGAGACAGGCCTGGGAGACTTTCCAAGCATGGAGGAGCTTGGATAGATCCAGGGGAGTGTGAAAAGTCCAGCCCAGCTGCAGCCCAGCCTCAAGGCAACCTGGGGTACTTGGGAGCCAAGGTCAGGGGGAGTGAAGTGAAGTGAAAGGCACTCAGTGTATCAGGGGAGGAAGAGCTTATCCCCCTTCAGAGATAAGTAGGGCCTGGGGGGCTGTTTCCTTTACTTGATGTTTTCCAAGCTTTACAAAAGAATTCAGAGAGAACTCGCCTTCTCACCCTCAGCAGCCTCGTAAGGCAAAAGGCCTGCTCCTTGGCCTGATAGCCCCAAACCCTCCAGGAGCCAAGAAAAAAGTTCCAGGTGTCCTGGAAGTATCTGAGGTTGAAAAAAAAGAGAACCTATTAGAACTGTCAACTACAAATTCGCACTCACCAAGAGCATTGCCAATGACTGAACAACAAAGGCATTTGCCATCTGCCTCTGTGGAGACTGAGGGTTTCCCTTGTGGCTCAGACGGTAAAGCGTCTGCCTGCAACACGAGAGACCTGGGTTCGGTCCCTGGGTCGGGAAGATCCCCTGGAGAAGGAAATGGCAACCACTGGTACTCTTGCCTGGAGAACCCCATGGACGGAGGAGACTGTGGGTTACAGTCCGTGGTGTCTCAAAGAGTCGGACAGGACTGAGCTTTCTTTCTCACATCCATTTCTCTACAGAGACTGCTGTCCCCTGCTGCTCTAGCTGTTGACTTTCGTCAACCCCTGAGGGAGTTCAGGGTGGAGTGAGGTGCTCTGTGCTCCAGGGAGTCTGGTGGGACGGTCTTTAGATAGTTGGATGTTTTTAGGGACAGATTTTATGATCTCTCTCCTTGCATCTCCTCATAGGTAGAGAAGTAGGAAATCCCTTCATGGTGACATCAGATCCTCACGACTAACAAAAAAACCTTTTGTAAAATGGTGTTGAACTCCCCTTCACTAAACCTTATATATTGGCCTTTCCCAGCTGCCGCTTTGGAGCAGTCTCTCAGAGCTATCCGAGGTGCTGCCTCCCGGGCTGCAGTCCTCATTTGCCCCAAATAAAACTTAACTCGCAACTCACAAGTTATGCATCTTTTTTAGTCGACAGAACTGACTCAAATGCGGATTTGCCATGTGACTTAGGAAGCTCAAACCCAGTGCTCTGTGACAGCCTAGCAGGGAGGGAGGGGGTGGGAGGCAGGAGGGAGGCTCCAGAGGGAGGGACCATGTGTACCTGTGGCCGATTCATGTGGGCGTGTGACAGAAACCAACACATGCTCCCATTAAAAATAAACAAACAGAAAGAATCCAAACTCCTGGCTACATACCTACAATAATACAGCAACTTCACCCAATGCACACTCAGATTTTATGCCTTTGCCCTTCCTGTATTCCTCAGTTTGCCTCAAGAAAGCAATACAAAGTTTCAATACTTTTTCCCCAATTCATGGTAATTGTTACTGATAGAATTTCCACAAAATATAGCCATGAGGGGCTTAGAGACATAGGTTCAATCCCTGGGTCAGGAAGGTCCCTTGGAGGAAGGTATGGCAACCCACTCCAGTATTCTTGCTTGGAAAATCCCACAGAGGTGCCTGGCGGGCTACAGTCCATGGGGTCGCAAAGAGTTGGACATGACTGAGTGACGCTGGACTGGAAAAACACAAGCTGGAATCAAGACTGCCGGGAGAAATATCAATAACCTCAGATATGCAGATGACACCACCCTTATGGCAGAGGAACTAAAAAGCATCTTGATGAGAGTGAAAGTGGAGAGTGAAAAAGTGGGCTTAAAGCTCAACATTCAGAAAACGAAGATCATGGCATCTGGTCCCATCACTTCATGGGAAATAGATGGGGAAACAGTGGAAGCAGTGTCAGACTTTATTTTTCTGGGCTCCAAAATCACTGCAGATGGTGACTGCAGCCATGAAATTAAAAGACGCTTACTCCTTGGAAGGAAAGTTATGACCAACCTAGATAGCATATTCAAAAGCAGAGACATTACTTTGCCAACAAAGGTCTGTCTAGTCAAGGCTATGGTTTTTCCTGTGGTCATGTATGGATGTGAGAGTTGGACTGTGAAGAAGGCTGAACACCAAAGAATTGATGCTTTTGAACTGTGGTGTTGGAGAAGACTCTTGA